>NW_007251267.1:0-30524 GCF_000164805.1 Carlito syrichta
AGAAGAGAACTACAGGCCAATATCTTTGATGAACATAGATGCTAAAATTCTCAACAAGATCCTAGCAAACCGAATTCAGCAATACATCTCAAAAATCATCCATCATGACCAAGTAGGCTCCATTCCTGAGATGCAAGGCTGGTTCAACATTCGTAAAACCATAAACGTAATTAAACACATCAACAGATGTCAAAACAAAAACCACATGATTATATCATTAGATGCAGAAAAAGCTTTTGATAAAATCCAGCACCCCTTCTTGATAAAAACCCTTGAACATCTAGGCATACAGGGAACATACCTCAAAATAGTAAAAGCCATCTACGAGAAACCCACAGCCAGCATACTACTAAATGGACAAAAATTGGAACCATTTCCCCTGAAAACTGGAACAAGACAAGGATGCCCACTCTCACCCCTCCTGTTCAACATAGTATTGGAAGTCCTGGCCCGAGCAATCATAGAAGAGGAGGCAATCAGGGGTATCCAAATAGGAAAAGAGGAAGTCAAGTTATCTCTCTTTGCAGATGATATGATTGTGTACCTTGAAAACCCAAGAGAATCTGTCAAAAACCTCCTTACACTGATAAAGTCCTTTGGCAAAGTCTCAGGATACAAAATAAATGTACAAAAGACAATCACATTTCTTTACACCAATAATAAACAAACAGAAACCCAAATAAAAAACACAATTCCATTCAAAATAGCCACAGAAAAAATGAAATACCTTGGCATCTTCCTAACCAGAGACATGAAAGACCTTTACAATGAAAATTACAAAACACTGCACAAAGAAATCAAAGATGACACAAACAAGTGGAAAAATATCCCATGCTCATGGATTGGAAGAATCAACATTGTGAAGATGTCCATCTTACCTAAGGCAATCTACAAATTCAATGCAATACCCATCAAATTACCAGCAACATTCTTCTCAGACCTAGAAAAGACAACACAGGAATTCATATGGAAATACAGACGTCCAAGAAGAGCCAGAATAATCCTCAGCAAAAAAAACAAAGCAGGTGGTATCACATTACAGACTTCAAACTTTACAAAAACAAACAACCCCATTATAAAATGGGCAAACGATATGAACAGACACTTCACAAAAGAGGACATCCGAGCAGCCAACAAACACATGAAGAAATGCTCAACCTCACTAATCATCAGGGAGATGCAAATCAAAACCATACTGAGATACCACCTAACTCCAGTCAGAATGGCAATTAACAACAACTCAAAAAATAACAGCTGCTGGAGAGGGTGTGGTGAAAAGGGAACACTTCTACACTGTTGGTGGGAGTGTAAACTAGTGCAACCTCTGTGGAAAGCAGTGTGGCGACTCCTAAAAGTTCTAAATATCAACCTCCCATATGACCCCGCAATGCCCCTACTGGGAATATACCCTGAAGAACACAAATCACTCTATAAAAAAGATACCTGCACACGTATGTTTATCGTAGCGTTGTTCACAATAGCAAGAACCTGGAAACAACCATGCTGCCCATCAAAAGAGAACTGGATTTTAAAAATGTGGTACATATACACGATGGAATACTATGCAGCCATCAAAAAGAACAAAATCATGAATTTCGCAGCAACCTGAATGGAACTAGAGTCTATAATACTGAGTGACCTCTCACAGAAACAAAGATCCGAGTATCACATGTTCTCACTCATATAATGGACCTTGAACATCCAATGTAGTACTATAAGAAAATGACTGACAGTACTGGGAAACTATGGTTGGGGGGATATGGGATTAACAGTAGCAAATATCTGTCTGGGGATGGGGAAACGCCTCTTATCAACAGGCTGCCTGAATGAAACGCAATTGTACACCTAACCCTTAACTGTACCCCACAAAACCATAATAAAAAATATTGATTTAAAAAAAAAAATCATCCCCTGACAATACACAAATTTGGGATCACTCATAACAAAATCCCAGTACTGTGTCATCTAAGCATCTGAAGGACTCACTATGACTTGACTTTTGAGCTGGGGGAGTAGTCTTTGAATCTTGTATTTTTCTCCACTTTGTCTTTTAACTTTTTCTTCTACCTATTCTCTATACTCACCTCTAGCTGACCCATCAACAAATCAGCAGTGAAGGAGTCTCACAAGGCATATCTGAGAGGTGAGTTTACAGACTGACTACATGGATATTGAGTCTTTCACAGGTTGGGGGTGGGCAGGGAAAAGAGTCACTTCCTTGACTATTCATTTGCCTTCCAGAGTCACAGCTAAAGACCAGGAACAAAGCTCTAGAGTTGATAAGAAGATAAAAGCCCCTAAATATAGACTACAGATGTCTTATTCTGTACTGCTAAGTAAATGAAATGTGAAATGCCAGCTTATAAATAACTTTCCTTCTACCCAGAAATTACCTTAGCTATCACTTCATAAACATAAACAAGGCCGAACTTTGGTCACATCTGGAGTTTGACCTAATTGTACCCTTAGTACTATGTGCTGCCTAATTACAGGTTGAGTCTTCCTAACCTGGAAATCTGAAATTCAAAATGCTCTAAAATATAAAACTTCTTAAGCAGTGGCATTACATCACAAGTAAAAAATTATGCATCTGACCCCATGTAACAGGTTGCAGTCAAAATACAGTCAAAACTTTATTTCATGCACAAAAGTGTCAAAAATATTGTATAAAATCATCTTCAGCCTATGTGTATAAGGTGTATATGGAACAAAAATGAATTTTGTGTTTAGACTTGGGTCCCATCCCCATGATACCTCAATTTTGTACATGTGAACATTCCAAAAATCCAAAAAACTGAAAAGTACTTTTGGACAAGGGATAGTCCCAAGTATTTTGGACAAGGGATAGTCAACCTGTGCTGATTTCAAAGTTGAATAAATCAGAAACAAAACATCAGTCAAGAAGGAGTTTACAGGGTGAAAACCAAAACCTGAAGCAAGTTTCTTTCAACCAGAGGTGAATGAACTCATGATCTCAAACCTTTACCTTTGATGAAAATGAAGCTTTGAATAAGAGTTTAGTTCCACAAATATATTGTTCATCCCCCAACAGCAGTTTTTGCACTAGACTGGGTGATACATTGAATTAAAAAGTGAAAACTTTTTTTTTTTTTAGTTGGAGTCTCACTCTGTCGCCCAGAGTGGAGTGCAGTGGCTGCTCCTGGCCACCTCAGCCTCGACCTGCTGGGCTCTGGCGATCCTTCCGCCTCAGCCTTCCAAGTAGCTGGAACTACAGGCGCGTGCTACCACGCCTGGCTAATTTTTGATTTTTTGTAGAGATGAGGTCTCGCCAAGTTGCCCAGGCGGGTCTCGAAACCACGGGCTCAGGCAATCGACTCACCTCAGCCTTCCAAAGGCGTGGGATTACAGGCTGAGCCACCGAGCCCAGCTGTGAAAACTTTTATATTCACAGTAAGTCTTACAGCTTATACAATAAGTATGAATATTTCTGATCACAAAGTATCCTCCAAATATTAAGACATTCCAAAAAGATGAGTGCAAGTGCATTCATTAAAACAAAGAGAACATAACTCCTGTCTATTTTGTCTTCTGAATCCAAGACTCTAAACTAAAACTTTTTTTTTTTTTTTTTGAGTCATAGTCTCACTCTGTGGCCCAGGCTGGGGTGCAGTGGCATGCTCACAGCCACCACAGCCTTTACCTGCTGGGCTCAGGTGATCCTTCTGCCTCAGCCTTCCAAGTAGCTGGAACTACAGGCATGCGCCACCAGCCCAGCTAATGTTTTTTGATTTATTATAGAAACAAGGTTTCATCAAGTTGCCCAGGCTGGTCTCGAACCCCTAGACTCTGGCAATCCTCTCGTCTTGGCTTCCCAAAGTCCTGGGATTACAAGCATGAGCCACAGTGCCTGGCTTACATTAAATCTTTACAAAAATAAAAATCAGTAATACTACACGGTCTAATTTTAACTGGCATTGATTTGTTATTTAACCTCAATCAAGTCACATTTTCCCATCTTTATATGTGAACACAGGCATTTTGCCTATATTTTGAATTTTCTTTAGGCTACTTGCATATAATGTCATTGATCCTCTAGGGTAAGTGCTTTGCATTATATAAGCCACTATGGGGTAGAATCCGGCATTGCACTCAGGACAAAAGCTGCTGACCCAGTGGCCCAGAGACCTGTACTCCAGGACCCTGGGTTATTCTGAGTACATACTACTATTGTTTTGATTTTGTCCCAAGGGATGATAAAAGTGATATTATTGGTTTAGGCATGCTTTAGGGCCCTTAGTCCCTTTTTTTCCATCTGAAGCAATTGCTTTTCAATATTGATTTTTTTTTTTTTGGAGTCAGGGTCTCACTCTGCTGCCCAGGCTGGAGTACAGAGGCATGATCACAGCTCACTGCAGCCTTGCCCTCCTGGGCTCAGGTGATCCTTCTGCCACAGCCTCCTAGCAGCAGGGACTATAGACATATGCCATCAAGCCCAGCTAATTTTTTTTTTTTTTTTTGTAGAGACAAGGTCTTGCTGTGTTGCCCAGGCTGGTCTTGAATTCTTGGGCTCAAGCAATCCTCTTGCTTTGTCCTCCCAAAGTGCTGGAATTACAGACGTGAGCCACCATACCCGGCCCTAAATCTTGATTTTTGACAAAGCAATCTTCCTTAGGAGTCTAACTATTACATTCCATACCATATTTCTCTCTTCAGATGAGATCAGGCATGTTCATGGCAGTGCACCACAATTTCTTTCTTCAGAGGAGTTTATATCATTCTGTATAGTAGAGAATGTTCCCCCACAAAGTCCCTAAAGTTACTCAAATAGAACTATGTTGATTAAGTTTTAGATAAGCTGAATAGAGGCTCATAGTTTTATTATAAGGAGAAATGGTCATAAGTCAGGATAAAAAATATAAAATAAGTAGAGAGTATTACCGTGGGATGGAGAAAAACAGTACAAATGTACTGAGGTCAGGAAAAAGACAAAGGAGAAAAGATATAAAATAGCACTTGAAAAATATAAAGAACTAGTAAAATACAAGATATTAAAATATGCATGTTTGACATTCCCTACAGTTCAGGGTGTACATGAAAAAAGTGTTAAGTATAACAAGAAGACAGCATTGGATATAAAAAACCAAGAAAGGAAAAGATCTTTGGGCCACCATCCATAAATCAAAAAGAAGTTATGGGGCAACTGAGCTATCCTAGTTGGGAGTAGGAGCTGGCTCTGTGACATTTAACCCAACCACCCCACAGAGGAGTTAAGACGTTTTAAAGCAAGGTTTTGATAATGACTGAAGGGTTAAAAATGAGAGGTAATGCCTTATAGTTAGGAGGCACTCAAATACCTATTGATTAATGATCTCCTGAGCATGGTGAGGTGTAGACCATTTCTTCTGAATCTTCTCTAGATCAGGCAATATAAAGGAAGAAACTCATGGAATCTCTAATTTTCAGAGGTAGTGTAGGAAGCCAAGCCAAATGGAGAAAGCCTGAAATAATAGTATATTTATAATGAAATATACGTATAGCTTTAATATATTTGGATGATTGGTATAGTAACACAAAAGTACTTCAGCATAAAAGGAAATCAAAGGCTTCTGGGTTACTAGGGCATCATTCTAAGGACAAATTTGCTTCAGTTCATTAATCCGGTAACAGTCCTGGCACTATTCCTGTCATTTTGGCTCTATTAAATGTATTTAACATAAATATGTGCATGTCCACTTGTAAATTGCTATCCTACTAATTGCTATCAGTTCTGGAAGGCCAACAATTTGGAATTCAACTGATGATACAAGAAGACTTAGGGTTTCCAAATATGACTGAAATGTGAAATTCTCAATTCTCTTTGACATACGTTCATTCCCCTGCCATCCTTCCTGGTGGGCTGACGAGTCAAAAGTGACTCCTGTTGATCCCACCAGTACTGGGAATAGAGTTCAAAGAGCTGTCAATTCAGAGGCCATAAAGGAAGAGAATACAAGCCATACGTACAGAGAACCCATACATACAACCACCCCCCCATTCATCCACTAGCAGAGGACATACACTACACTCTCCCACTGGCATTCAAGAACCAGAAGACCTATACAAACTAGGAGGCAACAGCTACAACAAGGGGTCACTGTTACTGTTTTCTTTTGTATGTCTTTTTTGTTTTTTGGTAATGTTGAAGTCTCACTCTGTCACCTAGGCCGGAGTGCAGTGGCACTCTCACAGCCACCACAGCCTCGACCTGCTGGGCTCAGGCAATCCTTCTGCCTCAGCCTTCCAATTAGCTGGAACTACAGGCATACTACCACGTCTGGCTAATTTTTTTATTTATTGTAGATATGAGGTTTTGCCAAGTTGCTCAGGCTGATCTCGAACCCCTGGTCTCAGGCAGTCGTCTCACCTCTGCCTCCCAAAGTACTTGGATTACAGGCATGAGCCACCATGCCCAGTCAATGTCTTCCAATCATTGTCAGGCAAACTATATTACAAGTTTGGTTCCTTGTGCTGGTTGTTGAAGCACTATCTCTGAGCTCCAGAGCTACTCTTCTTTACTCTGTTGCGGGGCCCAAACTCTGCAGATTGCCAGCTGGTGGTGCCCTAAGAAAAGTTAACGATTGTCTTTAACACACACACATCATGCACCCCACACACACATACACATGCACACAGAAACCCACACCATACACACAAATCACTCACACACACACACAGACATCAGATACACTCAAACTGTCACTCAATGATATTAGACAAGTTTTTTTAAACTTGGATTTTAATTATGTACATAAATAGCAACATGAGAACAAAGAGTTCTAAGGCTTGTACATTATCTCTAGGTGAAAGGATTTCAGATTAGTTTGCTTGTAGGATGGCATCGCCCAAGAGAACAGAGGCCGAGTATAGTTTATTCTGAAGAAGAAAGTCAGTTTAATACATTCAATGCTGACTTCTCTGCCATTTTTCTGTAGAAATACGGATTTACTGTATGGCGTTTCCAATGTTTACCTATAACTAAAGGAAAAAAATAAGTAAACTGTGCTAGAAAAAATAAAAACAACTCAAAAATTTTGCATTATAAAAATTCTCTACATTTAAATAGACCATAAAAATATTTACATTACTGCTATATGATCATAAGAATCATGAGTCAGAGGGAAGTGTAATTATTCCCACTTTACAGATAATTAAACAGAGTCAGAAAGGTTTTGTGTTCCATCAATATATTCAGATTCTCAACTAGCTGTGTATCTGAGCATAATTACATACATGGATGGATGAGTAAATCAAAAATAAATGCCTAAATGGCACAGCACACACCAAATCTCTCCCCTTCTGAAGAGCAAACAACTACATTTTCATTTATATGCTGGAGAGCAAGATTTTATCACCCTCAGTCTGACGTATATAATTCCTCACATTCACCCTCATCATTCTTTACTGGAATGAAACACATATAAATTCAAAGACACACCAAGGACAAAGTGAGTCTTCTCTGAATTGTGTTTTTCCTAATTTTTAATAAATATATTTAGCAATTAGAGGTTTCTAAATATTTCAGAGGCCAGTGACTACTCATTTGATCTTTTAATATAAACCAAAATTTTTAAATTAAATATGTAAGTCACTAGGTTATCTTTCTATCTCAGTTTATTAATCTGTTTTTGGCTTCTCTAAGAATTGATAAATTGTTAAAAACTGAAGACAATTTATGTTAATAAGGATTAAATAGATCATCACAGTCCATACTAGGAATAATTAAACAACTAAAGAAGGAATGAAGTAGATCAATAAGTACTGACAGGGAAAGACGTAAACAATATGTTAAGTGCAAAAAGCAAGGTAATTCATTTATTCAGCATAACTAAACATAATACTGTCTATGAAGTACTCTTAACAAAAAATTGAACCTAAGTCTGAATAAGTCTTCAGATCCAACTATTAGTTTATGGGAAACAAGAGATAAACAGGATAACAGTTAATGGATATATTCAGTCATAACCAGAACATGAAAAATTATATTTTTCCCCTCACTTCAATCCCTGTAGAATGTGACTCTTGCCCAAATGGACTTAATTGATACCTACAGAACACTCCATCCAATGACCACAGAATATACATTCTACTCATCACTGCATGGAACGTGCTCGAAAATCGACCACATACTTGGCCATAAATCAAGCATAAACAAATTTGAAAAGATCGAAATTTTGCCATGCACCTTCTCGGACCACAGTGGAATAAAAACAAACATCAACACCAACAAGGTTCTTCCCAAACCCACAAAGACATGGACACTAAATAGCACGATGCTAAACAACTCCTGGGTCAATGATGAAATCAAAACAGAGATTAAAAGATACCTGGAAACAAATGAAAATGAAGAAACATCTTACCAAAATCTCTACTACCATGAAAGCTATAGTAAGAGGAGAATTCATATCTCTACAAATGCACATGAAGAAAATGAAAGGATCACAAATTAACAGCCTAACAAGTCACCTAAGGAAGCTGGAAAAGCAAGACCACAAAAACCCTAACTTCAGCAGAAGAATCCAGATCACCAAAATAAAAGCCCAAATCTGGGACATAGAAGACAAAGAGATAATACAAAAAAATCAATGAAACAAAAAGCTGGTTATTTGAAAGGATAAACAAGATCAATGGTCCCCTAACTGGACTGACCAAGAAAAAGAGAGAAAAAACCCAAATAAACACAATCAGAAACACAAAAGATGAAGTCACATCTGACCCTGAAGAAATACAAAAGATCATTAGAGACTACTATGTACACTTGTATGGAAACAAATTTGAAAACCTTAAGGAAATGGAGGACTTTCTGACATCACACAACCTACCTAGGTTGAAACAAGAAGAAATTGAGACCCTAAATAGACCAATAACAATCAAAGAAACTGACTATGTAATAAGAAAACTACCCACAAAAAAAAGCCCTGGATCAGATGGCTTTCCAGCAGAATTCTATAAAACATTTAAGGAGGAGCTGATATCAATCCTACTGAAAGTATTCCAGGCAACTGAGAAAGATGGAAACCTCCCCAAATCATTTTACGAAGCTAACATCACATTGATACCCAAGCCAGGTAAAGATCCAACAAAGAAAGAGAAGTACAGGCCAATATCTTGGATGAACATAGATGCTAAAATTCTCAACAAGATCCTAGCAAACCGGATTCAACAACACAACTCAAAAATCATCCATCGTGACCAAGTAGGCTTCATCCCTGGGATGCAAGGCTGGTTCAACATTTGCAAGACCATAAATGTAATTAAATACATCAACAGACGTCAAAGCAAAAACCACATGATTATATCATTAGATGCAGAAAAAGCTTTTGATAAAATCTGGCACCCCTTCTTGATAAAAACCCTCGAACATCTAGGCATATGTGCAACATACTTCAAAACAGTAAAAGCCATCTGGAGAAACCCACAGCCAGCATACTCCTAAACAGACAAAAATTGGAACCATTTCCCCTGAAAACTGGAACAAGACAAGGATGCCCACTCTCACTCCTCCTGTTCAATATAATATTGGAAGTCCTGGCTAGAGCAATTAGAAAAGAGAAGCCAATCAGGGGAGTATCCAAATAGGAAAAGAGGAAGTCAAGCTCTCTCTCTTTGCAGACGACATGACTGTATACCTTGAAACCCCAAGAGAATCTATTAAAAGCCTCTTTGCACTGATAAAGGACTTCGGCAAAGTCCCAGGGTATAAAATAAATGTGCAAAAAACAATCACATTTCTATACACCAATAATAAACAAACAGAAACCCAAATAAAAACCATAATTCCATTCACAATAAACACAAAAAGAATTAACTACCTTGGCAACTTCCTAACCAGAGATGTGAAAGACCTTTACAATGAAAATTACAAAACACTGCTCAAAGAAATCAAAGATGACACAAACAAGTGGAAAAATATCCCATGCTCATGGATTGGAAGAATCAACATTGTGAAGATGTTCATCTTACCTAAGGCAATCTACAGATTTAATGCAATACCCATCAAATTATCAGCAACATTCTTCTCAGATCTTGAAAAAATAATACAGGGATTCATATGGAAACACAAATGACCAAGAATAGACAGAACAATCCTCAGCCAAAAAAAACAAAGCAGGCGGTATCACAATACCAGACTTTAAACTTTACTATAAAGCTACAATAATCAAAACAGCTTGGCATTGGTACAAGAACAGGCATATAGACCAATGGAATAGAATTGAGATTCCAGAAGCAAAACCTCAATTTCTCAACCAACTCATCTTCGACAAAGCCTCCACCACCCACCACTGGGGAGAGGAGAACCTATTCAGTAAATGGTGCTGGGAAAACTGGTTGACTACATGCAGAAGATTCAAACAAGACCCCTATCTATCCCCATACACAAAAATTAACTCTAAATGGATCAGAGACCAAAATGTAAAACCTCAAGAAATAAGAACTTTAGAAAATGCAGGACACACCCTTATAGAAGTTGGAACTGGCATTCAATTCCTGAACAAAACCTGAAACGCACGGGCCGTAAGAGATAAGATAGGCAAGTGGGACCTCATTAAACTGACAAGCTTCTGCAAAGCCAAAGAAACCATCAAGAGAGCAGGGAGACAGCCTACAGACTAGGAAAAAATATTTGCCAACTCCCATGTATGACAAAGGCCTAACATCTTGGATCTACAAGGAACTCAAACGTGCTGAAAAGAAAACAACAAACAACCCCATTACAAAGTGGGCAAGATATGAACAGACACTTCTCAAAAGAAGATATACGAGTGGCCAACAGACACATGAAGAAATGTTCAAGCTCACTAATCATCAAGGAAATGCAAATTAAAACTACACTGAGATACCACTTAACTCCAGTCAGAGTGGCAATTATCAATAACTCAAAAAATAACAAATGCTGGAGAGGATGTGGAGAAAAGGGAACGCTTCTATACTGCTGGTGGGAGTGTAAACTAGTGCAGCCTGTGTGGAAAGTAGTGTGGTGATTCCTAAAAGCTCTTAAAATCGACCTTCCATATGACACCGCAATCCCCCTACTGGGAATATACCCTGAAGAACTCAAATCACTCTATAAAAAAGATACCTGCACACATATGTTTATCGCAGCATTGTTCACAATAGCAAGATCATGGAACCAACCATGCTGTCCATCAAAAGAGGACTGGATTAAAAAAATGTGGTACATATACACAATGGAATATTACGCAGCCATCAAAAATAACAAAATCATGAATTTTGCAGCAACCTGGATGGAATTAGAGTTTATAATACTGAGTGATCTCTCACAGAAACAAAGATCTGAGTAGCACATGTTCTCACTCATAAGTGGACCTTGAACAACTATCGTAATACTATAAGAAAAGGATTGACAGTGACAAGAAACTATGGTGGGGCAGGGAGGTGGGATTAACAGTAGTCAATATCTGTCTGGGGATGGGGTGGCACACCTCATCAACAAGGGTACCTGCACAACACATATTTGTATACCTAACCCTTAACTGTACCCCACAATTTTAAAATAAAAAATATGTCTAAAAATTTTTTTAAAAATAAAAAAATAAAAAATGACACCTCCTCCAATAAAGATCTAAAAAAATAAAGAATGAAATCAAAGAGTTGTATTACAGCAACCTGAACTCTGGTCTAAAATGACTTTGAAAACTGAAATGGATATTTACCTAGTTTCCCTTTATTCTATGTCTCATTCATTGTCTCTGTGGAGAAATACAACCATATTCAATGTAAAAACTGACTATTCACCTTCTAAATCCTCCTTTTAATGGCACATCAAATGCATATCTGTACCCACTTTCCAGAGATGCTGATGCTCAGGTGGGGCCTAGGCCTTTGCTTTTTCACAAGTTCCCTGGCTAATTTGTTTGTATCTGAAAACTATTGGCTTTGTGTTACTACATGAAGAGCTGTGATGTAAAAGAGGAACTGTATTTGTTTTCTGTGACTACTGTGTAGGAGTCACAAGGAGACACAGTTTCGCTTAGTAGAAGAAATAGCTTCCTAAAAACCAGAATTATCCAAAGATGGCTAACCCCATGGGGTAAGTTTCCTATCTGTGGTGGTGTAAAAGGAGGAACACACAGGGCTACAGGGTAGTTGGCTTGAGACTGAGAGTTGGGCCAGAGAACCGCTCTCAAATTCTAAGTTTATATGACTCTCTGGGTCTCCAAAAATGTGAAGAAAGGTTGAAAAAGAAAACTTCAAAGCCAGAGTTTTCATAAATTTTAAACATGACTTATAATAAATGTAACACTAATGCTTTAAAAAATTGTGATGATAAAAAAACTCATATTCATTGCAGAAATTTTTAAAAATACAGAAAGTTATAAAGAAGAAAACTGTAAAAATCATGCTACTACCAAAACATATACACTTACATTTTCTGTTGTATCTCCCAATCTTTTCCCCTCTAAAAAATGTGATACCACCTTTTATTTCCCATTTAACAATAATTGTGCACATACTCCCATGCAATTAAATACTGCTGAAACAGAATAATATTCCCATTTATGGATATACCATAATTAAACCATTTTCCTGTAGTTGCATATTTAGGTTGTTTCCAAATTCAATACAATATTCTAATTACCAAGAAATCCCAAGTGTTACTATGCAATTTTTAATACAGACACAAAACAACTCATGTTTTTGTGCTTAGCAAGCACTCCGTGAGTAAATATTGGACAAGTGAAAATGGTGAATTGAGTATAAGACCAGAAGAAATCTCACTGATTTTCTGACTTCTTCTGATATCCTAAATGTCTGTAACCTCAGATTATTCAATCTTTAAAGAAGGAATAATTATACCTAACAATAACTAAATAAGAAAGTCCCTGTCATTTAAGGTAATATCCCTACATAATCATGAGCTTCTCGGAAACAGTCATGTATTCAACAAGTGTTTATTGAGTACTAGATGAATAAAATGTGCTTACTAGTAAAGTGTTGTCTGAACAAAAAATAAACCTAAGAAACAACAGCACTTTTCAATTGTTTGAAAATAGATTTGTAGACAAATCCCTACTGTCTGGTTCTAGCTTGTCTAAAAAAACTCAGATACATTGTTGGAACAAACAAAATTAAATAAGTCATGGCACTTTAGCCTAGAAATTAAAGATGGAATAAAATATGACCCTTCTGCATGTTTCCAACTCAAGTTGAAAATACTATGATTAATTTTATTAAATTAATAAAGAGAAGTCATTTCAGCTGGCTCTATAATGCTGAAAATAACCAGAGTTTTCTTGTTCTTTACCTGATGAAAATGGGCAGAGCATAGAGTTTTCTACTTATTTCCGGGTGAATTCTTCACATTTCCTGCCTTGTAAAACAAAAATAAGAGTTTAATGCAGTTGGAAAAGAAATAGTGAAACTCCTCAAAGTGTCTTTAGCATTTGGCTGAATACAAACATTAAATATTATTATTTTTGTGTGGGAGCCAAGGCATTTTACTGAGGGGTTGTTGAAGAAATAAGATCCTATGTTCTTGCAGGTGCCAACCATTAAATATTATTATACTGCAAAGTGATCCATTTCTCAGTAAACCAAAGAAATTCCTAGGGCTCCCTGAGGGCCCTGCTGTAGAGAGTGACCTGGGCACAGAGAGCAGGAAATAAAGTTCCATTAATCCTCATTACACAGATTGGGCCAAACAGTTGATTCTATTTTAAAAAATCAAAACAATAGTGAAAAGATTTCTTATTTCCTGAAAGAGGAAGGTATACTACTTCATGCTGCTGTCACTGTTAAAGAAGGCTTTCCACCTATAAGAAGACTTCTTGTAGGTATTCCATTCCATGCATTAGCCACCATTATCTACTGTAGGGACAATCTACAAAACATGTTTACTCTGAAAGAAGTTAGAATCAGACCACACCCATTCTGCCTGGCCACCATCCGGGAACATGTAATTAGGTCATGTCATCCATGAGAAGTGGTGTAGGAAAGTTTCTAGTGGGAAAAGTTCATGTTAAGGCCTTTCTTTCTACAGGTTTTTAATACTGTAGTTCTGAAAACATGTTCATAAGACCTGCTTTATGCCAGAGCTTCAAGCTCTCATGAGATGGCAGCCTGAAAAACACTAGGTTACAGCTGGGCGGGCAACAGGGCTATGATTCTGTGGTCTAGACTTGCCCCGGGTTCTTCTGGTGGCCCTCTCTCCGAGTTATTCATGGGTGAAAGAAGGTAAAAAGGTGAGAAAGCAGGAGCAAGTGACTAATGCTGTGGTTTCTAGGCAACTTTGAGGTTCACTGGAATGGTTGAGAACCAGTTTATAAGTATTGCTTTATACCCATTGTCCCAGCATAATTAACAGTGTCCCATTTCACTCTCAAAGCTATCCTGGTTTGGACGATAAATTATTAGGTCACCACATCCACTTGATGTTGTAGTCTTGAGGAACAAGCCCATATGCATTGCTTGGTGGATCAACAAACGATACTCAGGTCTATTTGACACACTGAACAGAGCACTGCAGGACTCAGCACCTGTGCCCTTATTCTCCTCCCCCAGAGCCACCCCTAACCCCTGCCCCCAAACATGCATACACGAGTGAACACACATACACACACACACACACACACACACACACACACACACACACACACACACACTACAACACAGCTCCAAAGGCCTTTTTGCTGTTGCTTGAACTTGCCAAACTTCTTACTGTGACAAGACTTTTGCAAAAGGCACAGCTTGACCAAGACTGGTCAATCCTGATTTTTGCTAAATAAATATTATTCATCCTTTAGATCAAAGTTTTCGTTGTACGCAGCCCATCAATTTAGGTTACATCCTTTTGTTCACTTTCATGGCACCCATGTACTTCCTGATTTGTATAATGACTTTTCCTGTCTGAATTCTTCCTTACTCTGTAAGCTTCATGAGGGCACACTATCACTAGGGCCTCCTAGCACATAGTATTCAAGTATTCACTATAAACATATGGAGTGGCATAGAACCTAGAGATCTGACGAGTGTCCAAAAAAGGTTTGGGTGTGTGATTAATGAAGAACAAGAAGAGAGAAAAAGAGGTTTATCCACTATACAATTCATCCATGTAACAAAAAGCCACTTATACCCCTAAAGTTATTGAAACAAAATTAAATGAAGTAAAAGTGGTTTATGAGGGCGAGTGAGAGAACCACGCCCAATAATTGGATCTGGCATAAAAACAAAGTGGTTCTGTACCTAATTAAATATATTTCAGGTCTGAATTAACACAAATGCTTTTCAAATACTCATATTTGACACATACACATTTTTTGAGTTGGGATCTCACTCTGTCACCCAGGCTAGAGTGCAGTAGTATGATCATGGCCCACTGCAGCCTTGACCTCCTGGGTTCAGGTGATCCTTCTGGCTCAGCCTCCCGAGTAGCTGGGATTAAAGGTGTGTGTCACCATGCTCAGCCAACTTTTTTTTTTCTTTCTTTTGATGTCTTGCTATGTTGCTCGGGCTGGTCTCAAACTCCTGGGCTCAAGCAGTCCTCTTGCCTAGGCCTCCCAAAGTGTTGGAATTATGGGCATGAGCCACCATGCCCAGCCATGATATTCTCATATATTCTACTATCCATAATCACCAGTACCTCAATCTCAAAAAATAAGATGCTAAATTCATAAACTTTTAAATCATTTAGACAATAAGAAAATGAGCACACAAAAACCTTCTGATTGAAGAAAAACAATTTTGTTGCTAGGATAATTTTCTTGTTTGGTTACATATCACTTATAGTATAACAAAATATGACAGTCCAGTATCTCACTAGAAAAATACTGAGACCATCAACCCACCCTATTACAAATCAGACTTCTTTTGGCAGAGAACAAACGCCATGAACTCAGAGAAAACAACATTCTGACTTCAAAAGGCAGTTCACGACTGAGCACAAGCCAGAAATCTTTTTTTTTCCATTTTCAGACAGTTTTACTTAAAATATTTTATACCTCATTCTCCTTTTAATCTGATTTTAATACATATCTAGTTTCACTTTTTAAATTTATTTTCTTACTACGTCCATGACTATGAATGACAATTTCTTTTTTTTTTTGTCTTTCTTTTCTTTTTTTGAGTCAGAGACTCACTGTCACCCAGGTTGGAATGCAGTGGCACCCATCACAGCCACCAACCTCACACCTCAACCTGCTGGGCTCAGGTGATTCTTCCACCTCAGCCTTCCAAGTTGCCGGAACTATAGGCACATGCCACTATATCAGTTAATTTTTTTAAATTGTAGAGATGAGGTCTCATCATGTTGCCCAGGCTGGTCTGGAAACCCTGGGCTTATGCAATCCTCTCACCACCACCTCCCAAAGTGCTGGGATTACAGGCATGAGCCACAGTGCCTGGCCATGAATAATAACTTCTGTTAGCAAAATTGAAACATTTTTTAAAAAATCAAAACACTGACTTCCAATTAGTATGAACTGCCACGTGAAGGGAGATTACCAGCTAAACCTTTGAGGTACAGCAGCCTACTGAAATGTCTGAGTCCCTCACCAGTTGAATTATTTTCAGCAATTACTTGACTTCTCCAAAATGCAGTTTCCTCACTTGCAAAATGGGGATAATAATAGAAACTGCCTCAAAGACTCTTCCTAGAGCTTTGTGTGTGGGGCCAAGCTCATAGGAAGTGCTCAATAAATTACCTGCTAAAGACCCCAACAAAATTCTAGCTCACTGGATGGGGTAGGCAGAATAATGTTCCCCAGCCCCCAAAGATGTATGAGTCCTAATTCTAGAACCTATGATTATGCTGCCTTACATGGCAAAGGGAAATTGAAGTCACAATGGAATTAAGTTTGCTAATCAACTGCCCTAAACTAGCAAGATTTTTCTGGAGTATCTGGGTGGGCCCAATCAAATCACGAGTGCTTATAGTCTAAGAGGGAGGTAGAAGAAGGGGTCAGGGAGAGGAAAGTTGAAAATGACTTGCTCAGATTTGCTCTGAAAACAGAGGAAGGAAGCTGGGAACGGCCCTCGGCTGACAACCTGCAAAACAGACCTTGGTCCTACAACCTCAAGGAACTCAATTCTGTCAACAATCTAAATGAGCAGGAAAGAAATTCTCCCATAAAGCCTCCAGAAAGGAATGCAACCCTGCTGACACCTTGATTTAGTATTGGACTTCTGACCTGCTGAGTTAAGATAATAAATTTGTATTACTTTCAGCCTGTATATTTGCAGTCATTTGTTTCGGTAGCAACAGAAAACTAAAACTATTATATAAGGACTCCTGACTATGGGGTATGGTTCCATTTTCTATCAGGAGACATTATCTTCTCAGGCAGAAGCGAAAATGTGCAGTGTCACATGAGCTGTGGTTGATGACTATCATGTGCTAGAGTCCGTCCATTTATGTGTTCCTCACATGGATAACCTTATTTAGTCCTCAAAACAGTCCCAAGAAGTACATGCCCAGTTAGTGTCCAGGGCACTGTAGTAAATTCCCAAGATTTCAAGGCTAGTAAGAGGCAGAGTCAAGTAGGTGCCTGGTACACTCGGCTCCTCTTAGCCCACCCTCTTAGTCTCTGGGCCACACTGTATCCTGCCAGCTAATACCAAAAGTGCATGCCTTTCTGAAGAGAAGATGACTTTTTCTATTTCAGGATATTTCTATTTATTTTGCTAAGTAATGGTGTTTACAGAAAAAAAGAAAAATCATTGCCTAATACTTGTGTTTCTTAGAATTTCAGACAGCAAAAACTACAAAGGGTACAAATTCAGAACAACTTTAGCTTTATGGAAAGCCTATCATACTGTCCTTATTTTTTAAAAAATTTTATAGCAGTAAGAACACTTGACATGAGATCTATCCTCTTGACAGATTTTTTTTTTCTTGAATTGGAGTCTCACTCTATCGCCCAGGCTGGAGTGCAGCCTCGACCTGGTGTACAATACAGTATTGTTATCTACAGCAGGGAGGCCACTGACTGATAGTCTGTTAGGAACTGGGCCTGTTATGAACTGGGCCGCACAGCAGGAAGTGAGCAGCGGGTGAGCTCCACCTCCTGTCAATCAGCAGTGGCCTGCCCACTTCCATCTGAGTCTAGTTTTTAAAAAAAAATGATGAGCTGTATATTTCATTATATATTACAATGTAAACATAATAGAAATAAAGTACACAATAAATGTTATGTGCTTGAATCATCCCAAAACCATCCCTGTCCCACATCTGTGGAAAAATTATCTTCCATGAAACCAGTCCCTGATGCCAAAAAGGTCGGGGACCGCTGATCTACAGGTACAACATCGTACAACAGATCTCTAGAATTTACTCACCTTACTTGCCTAAAACTTTATACCCATTGATTAGCAATTCCCCATTTTTCCCTCCCCTGAGCCCTTGGCAACACACCACTCTATTCTCTGCTTCTATGAGTTTGACTATTTGAGATACCTCGTAAATGTGGAATCATATGGTTTTTGTTTGTGACTAGCTTATTTTAAAGATGTTTTTTTTTTTGAGTCGGGGTCTCACTCTGTCACCCAGGCTGGAATGCAGTGGCACCATCACAGCTCACCACAGCCTCGCCCTCCTGGGTTCAGGTGATCCTTCCGCCTCAGCCTCCTGAGTAACTGTGACTACAGAGGCGTGCCATCACACTTTCCTAACTTTTTTATTTGATTTGATTTTTTTTCCATAAAGATGAGCTCTCACTATGTAACCGAGACTGGTCTCAGACTTCTGAGCTCAAGCAATCCTCCCATCTTGACCTCCCAAAGCACTGGGATTACAGGCGTGAGCCACCATGCCTGACCAAAGACAAACATTTATTTTAAAATCACATAACTTACTTTCAGCTAAACTTTCCCATGTTTAGAGGGCTGAGGAATTTCTAATGGAGAAAGAAAAAGCACAGCATGTTTACTCAGGGTGGTGGCTGCTGCTTCCCTTTCATTTCCCTGCTGAGCCAGCAAGGGCCTGAATACAACTATTAAAAGCTCAGTTTTAAAAGTTCTGCTCAGCTTTCATGTTGGTAACAAGTTTATGTTTCTTTATGTATTTTCCTGCCCTTTTAATAATTATTGTTGGCCTTTAACAGTCATTCCACAGTTGTTTGACAGTCACTTGCTGCATTTTTAGAAAACCTAGTGAAAAACTAAAATATGACGTTTACTGAGACATACTGCTATGTTTAGCTAGTTAGAAGACAACACTAAAAGAGCCATCTGTAACCCTAAGGACCGACACCCACAACTGGCCTCCATTCATGATACTCAGAACTTGGGCTGAGACTATTCTAAAAGGGTTTCACATTAGCAATGGACAATCAGTAAATATTTCATGTTTTTATTATGCTCCTAGAGTCAAAGAGTGAAAGCCATAATGGAAAAGATAAATAAATCAACTACATGAAGAACTTCTGATCCTCAAAAGACATCAAAACTGAAAATTGAGAGAAGACATCTGCAAACATATAACCAAAAAATTAATGTCTAGGAAAAAATTAAGAACCCTTATAAATCAGTAAGAAAGGGACAAATGACCTATACAAAAAATGACCAAAAGACATGAACAGACTTCAAAAAGAAAAAAAAAAATCAATAAACCTGTGAAAAGATGTTCAATCTCATTAGTAATCAGGAAAATGTAAATTAAAACCACTATGGGTCCTGGCATGGTGGTTCGCACCTGTAACCCCAGCACTCTGGGAAGCCAAAGTGAAAGGATTGTTTATTGCTTGAGTCCAGGAGTTCGAGACCAGCCTGGACAACATAGTGAGACCTTGTCTCTATAAAAAAAAAAAAAAAATTAGCCAAGCATGGTGTTACATGCCTGTAGTCCCAGCTACTCGAAAGGTTGAGGCAGAAGGATCACTTGAACCCAGGAGGCCAAGGCCGCAGTGAGCCATGATTGTGCCAATGCACTCTAGCCTGGGCAATAGCATGAGACCTCCCCCCCACTCAAAACAACAACAATGACAACACACAATGGGATGGGAAATTCTGGGAAAAGCCTGACATGCCAGACTACTGGGGTCATGTCAAAAAGACTCAGAATCAACTTCTACCAGAAAATGGGACAGTTTGAACTTTGATAAGGATGAGAACTGCAAAGCATTCAAATCCATCAAATATGTGTAGATCTAAAAATTCATAATGATATTTTTAAAGAAAAATTAATTGTTGATCTGAGGATGAGAGGCAACAAATTTATCATTTTTAAACCACACAAATAAGAGGAAAAAAGGCTGGGTGTGGTGGCTCAGACCTGTAATCCCAGCACTTCAGGAGGCAGAGGTGAGAGGATTGCCTGAGTCCAGGGGTTCAAGACAAGCCTGGGCAACTTGGCAAAATCTCTTCTCTATAATAAATAAAAAAATTAGCTGGGCATGGTGGTGCATGCCTGTGGTTCCAGCTACTTGGAAGGCTGAGGTGCGAGGATCACCTGAGCCCAGCAGGTCAAGGTTGTGGCGGCCATGAGTGTGCCACTGCACTCCAGCCTGGGCAACAGTGAGACTCCGACTCAAAAAAAGAGGGAAAAAAATCCAAGCATTCGTCCTATTTTTTCTATATAAATTATAACTGAGTAACTAAACAGATGAAGGGAAGACGTTCCTTATTAAAATATTTCAGCTACAGTGGCGGGAAACTATGTAGGGGGCAGGGAGGGGAAGGGAGGTGGGATTAACGGTAGTCAATATCTGTCTGGGGAAAGGGGGGCACACCTCATCAACAAGGGTACCTGCACAATGCATATTTGTATACCTAACCCTTAACTGTACCCCACAATTTAAAAATAAAAAATGTATTTAAAAAAAGGTACCCAAATTTACCTGTATGATGACCACTTATGTACCTAACAGTGAATTGTATTCCACTTCTTTAAAAATAAAAAATAAAGTGATTACTTTAAAAATAAAAAATTTTAAAAATTTTAAAAATTAAAAATAAAATATTTCAGTTAATACATGAAAATGAAAAATGAAAGTAGAATATCACCATTTTCCAACCCTCAAAGATTCAATGGGTCTAGGCATTGAGCAACAAGAGCTACTAACTCCAAAAAAAGCAAAACAAAAACCAGACTTATGTGCCTACTAGATCTACAGCCTTGCCAAAAGGATCAAACAGAAACTGGATCAAGTAGTTGCTGAATCCAGCTGCCAAATTTGTGGGAAACACAGAGACATGTTAAACTGCACCATAAATGTGTAATCGGTAAAACCCAAACTGTTAGAAACTCTATAGGTCAAACGTGCCAGGTTCTTTTAACAGATAAATTGTAAGGAAAATAAAATGATGGAAGGGGAGCTTGTAGGTTGAGAGACTTAAAAGGCAAACACACACACACACACACACACGGGTGAAAAGCATATGAAATAAAAAATAATGGCCAAGACTAAAGGGACAGAAACGAATATTTAGGTGAGAAAGCCATAAAGAAATAAAAGAAAGTTAGTACAATAAAAGTCAGAATAGTAGTTATTTTGGGAGGGAACTAGAGGACTGTGACTGGGATGGGCTACATGGAAGGGCTTCGGGTAAGGGCTGGCAAAGTTCTATTTTTTCATCCTAGGTGATGGTTTACAAGGGTGTTTGCCTTATAATAATTCACTTAGCTACAAAAAATTTAAAAATTGCTTAAAGAAAGCACATTATTGGGGTAGCTAGGGAAATCTGAACATGGGCTATTTTTAGATAATATTTATGTAAACAATGAAATGTTAACTTTCCTGAGTACAATAATGGTATTGTGATTTTAAAAGTGAATGTCCATGTTCTTTGGAAATACATGCTGAATTAGACATGGGTGGAAAGGCAATGATATACACAACTAATTCTTAAATGGTTCAAAAAAATAAAACATACATGTATGTGTGAATACCATGCATGTGCAAAAAGATAGATAAAGCATATGTAGCAACTGTTAATTAGTGAATCTAAGTGAAGGATATATTCACTGTACTAGTCGTGCAACTGATCTGTAGTTCTGAAATTTTTTCAAAATAAAAACTGAGAAGTAAGGTAAAGCCACATACATACCCACATCACAAGAAAAACTCTTTTAAAGCCACCAGACTGGCAAACATGGAAACAATTATTTGGTATCATCTAGTAAAACTAAAGATATGCAGACCCCATGAACCAGGAATTCTAGCCTAGAAAAACTCTCCACAAACCATGAAGCCATGCTGTGTGTATAATAGCAATATACTGAAAACCACCCAACTGGACATCAACATCAACATGGGTATTTTCCCACAAAGAAATAGTCTATGGCAGTGAAAATTGAATAAATTACCACCACACATGGCCCATAAACAAAATGTTAAAGGAACAAAGCAAGTTGCAAAATAGTATAAAGACTCCATCTAGATAAGCATTATATATATATATTATATATATAGTATGTATTTATATTATAAAGGCAAAAAAAGGCAAGCTCAAATACAGTGTTTTAGAATATATACATATATGGTTAAATTTAAAGTACAAAGTTTAAAGAATGAAAAACACAAAGTTTCAGATAATGGTTCCCTCTGGGCAGATAAGGGGCCCATGGAGGACTTGGAAAGCATTGGTAATTTCTTATTTTTAAAAGTAGATGGTTGACTGGCACATGTGTAGTCACTATATTGTTGGATTTTAAACTGCATAAATGTTATACATTCTTTTATCTTTAAAAAAAACAACCCTAGACCACACTTATGAGGACAATATTTCTGGATGCACCTATCTTTGCTTCACAAGTCTGACAAAGAGTTTTAGCTGAAGCAGAGAAATTCCCCTAAGTGACCAATGATGACAGATTGAAAGACTACCTTATCCAAACTTTATTAATGGAAGACTCAGTACAAACAGTTAGAATCAATTTTTAGAAGGGAGAAGGAATGTAGCAGAGCAGCAAAATGCCACAGACTTGTTTAGGGTACTTCCGAGTAATGAGTAATATAGTCCTGTGAAAAATAATGCAACTGAGAATTCAACCATCGTTCATACCACATTTCAGGGCTCTGTTTTAAACATACTGCCCACAATTTCTTTGACTATGCACAACCAAAAGCATTTACATCTGTTACATTGAAGCCTGACTTGAACACCAACTTCCAAACAAACTAAGAGACAAGCAAAAAAATCTCCCTCATGAAATGTTCCCTAATTCCCCTCAATGAAGTCAAGATGTTATCATCCAAAAATCTTACTTTTTTTCAGTGCCCATCTTCTGATACTTAACATGTTTTATCTTGTATTTTGATTGTATGTTTTTCTCATCTCCTTTACTAGATTATGACTTATTTGATAGTCTATGAAGAGAATATACTTAGTTCCAGGGCCCCAAAAGATTCCTGTTCCAGGGTAGCTTAAACTTTCGCTTTCATTAAAAACACACAAGTTGGGCTCGGTGGCTCAGGCTGTAATCCCGTGCCTTTGGGAGGCTGAGGTGAGTGGATTGCCTGAGCCTGTGGGTTTGAGACCCCCCCCCACCCCCAGGCAACTTGGCAAGACCTCATCTCTACACTAAACCAAAAAATTAGCCGGACTGGTAGCGCTCGCCTATAGTTCCAGCTACTTGGAAGGCTGAGGTGGAAGAATCGCCGGAGCCCAGCAGGTCGAGGCTGCGGTGGCCGGGAGCATGCCACTGCACTCCAGTCTGGGTGACAGAGTGAGACTCCAACGCAAAAGCAAAAAAACAAAAAACAAAAACCCCAAAACCCACAAAATCTAACTAAGGGGCTTAATAAAAAACAATAGTACTTCATTATCAAATAATTCCTGAAATTTAAGTATATTGAATCTTGATTTAATAGGGCCTTCTGCTTCTGCTATTTTTCCTTTAAAACTTGTAGTAAATGTTTAACATCGTCAAAATCAATGTTATTACCGTACATTGAGAACAGACAGCTGTCAGGAAAATTAAGCTTAGAGAGTAAATGAATGGGAAAAGTTCTCAATAGCTCTGAAGAGGACATGGGTATAAAACAGAGAAAGAAATGCAAACCAACCATGAGCTAATTAAAAGTCTTTACCACCCAACTCCAAAAAGACATCACATATAAATCTGAGTAGCTTTAATACCCAACATTTTAAAATCACAACCCATTGCTTCTGTACTGGGCTGAATTCTCAGAGCAGTCAGAGAACTCTGTTTCTAAGCAAAAGGCTCCCGTGGCCCCCACTTTATCTTTGGTGTGCGCATATGTCTGCATAGACACTATAGTGAGCACTCAGAGGCTCCTGGGGATCCCCCTTAGGCTTTGGTGTGCCTCCATCTGCAGTTATACCACAGTAAGTACCTGGAGTTGAAGCTGATTTAGTCTCACTTTCCACAGTTCCTTCTAGGACTGTGTACACTTTTCTTGACATTTTACTTCCTTGCCCATATTCAGTGTGGATTTGTTAAAAATGTTTTTAAACAGGAAAGAAAACTTCCATAGAAAATGTCAGAGAAGTAAAAATGAAACTACAAATGTTTATTCTTTAAAAGGGATTGCCACAGGACATTTGATATTGGTCTAGAACTTCCCACTCAAGAGCTAGTTTAAACAGGCTCAAGAGGAACTAATTCCTTTAGAAACCACCAGTATACAAATTTGCCTTAAGATTTCACTGTAAGATTATTTATGTAAACAATGAAGAGGGCTTAAATTTATTCTATGTTACTCCCAAATTCCAGTTCAAAGTCTTGGATTTTAATTTTAAGATAGTTATTTATATTTTTTAAAAGAGTATTTTCATTTAGAATAAATGGAGCAAAATGAAGTTCCTTCAGTGGCTGATGTACAAGGTAGTATAAGAACCCCAATTCTCCCTTAGCTGGCTATGCCTCTGAGTGCTTAGTGGAGACATGAAGCTTTATTCTAAACTCATTCTTCCTTATCAGGAGAAAGAAAGAATGTTCCAGCAAGCACTGGCAACATTTAATCAGCTATGTGGCTGCTAGAAGAGATGAAAGGTGACAAGTCCTTACAATTACACAACCTCCTCCCTCTGCTGCTCATCCACCAGACAGCATAGAGAACGTGGCCTGTAGCTGGTGGCTGGTCCCCAACACACCATGGCTCACGCCCTCAGCTGGGCCGAAAAGCCTGGGGGATAAACAGAAACAACAGTGCTAAAGGAAAGAAAAGACCTTATGATACGTGAAAAAGCAAGAGGAGGAGGATCTCAATTCTTTGTCTTTTTCCTGGGAGCATAGTATGCTCCCTTTGAATTCAGTTTTGATAAAATTTTCAGGTAACATGCTACACTTTGAGCAACCTATAAATATAATAGAATGGAATATATGGTCTAAGACTTTGGGGGAATGAATTTAATGGTCACCACTTATTTAGCCCTGCTGATAATAACCAAACTTTCAGAAGTTCTATTGCTCTTCCAATAATGATAACCAGAAGATAAGTGCTAGAGATGTAACTAGCAACAAACAGAAAAAGCAAGAAAAGCAATTGTTTTCAAGTATTTTACAAAATCCTAGAGAAACCACGTATTTAAACCAAAAGGAAGATAACGAAAAAGATGTTTCTTACCTTTTGAAAGTTTTCCTTCCATAAATCTTCCATGACTATGTATCCTCGTAAACCCCAATCATATAATCTCTCCCCACTGACCTTGAAACAAAATAGGAAAGATCTGTTCTATTCCACACATTACTGGTAAGGAAGAGAATTTTCTGTTTTCTTTTTTCCTGTTTTCCCAAAATCCTGTATTTATGCATATGACTACTACAGGAAGTCTTGGGATTACACATTACAATTGTATGATATAAACCAATAAAAAGATAGCAAGAATGAAAGATTAAGAAGAAAAAATAGTTGGTTGTATATAGTTATCTTTGGAAATAATTTGCTATAAATTACAGGTATATATTCTAAACTTTCAAAATTTCAAAGAAAAATGTAGGCAAACACATTTGCTGATATGGGAAATCCCTGAAAAATCAGACACTAAAAGAAGGTTTCTACCTATCACATCTAGCACCCTTCCTGGCACATTATAGTCAATCAAATTACATTTGCTAAGTTGAAAATCAATCATTCATTTTAGGGACTTAGATGAAAAATGGGTGAACCCACTTAAGATGTTCCCAGTTTTTCCAGGCCCCCAAATCTTTGAGTTTCTAGACGTAACCTGACTCAGAATTATTCCTCCAACATTCTGAGAGGCAGGCCCCCAGGTGAGAGAAAATACGCTTGCCCGCTTATGGCTAGCTGTCCTGAATTGCTAGAAATGTGTTTTCTTTTTGTAAATTATTAAGCTTTCCAAAAATATGATTCTAGTAATTTGATTAATAAAAGTGATTGAAGTTGATTACTCTTCCCCATGACAGTACTTCAAATTTCTAAAAGCAGTTATTTTCTTCCTAATTTGTACATAGGATTATGGTTTACAAATTCACTTTCACATGAATTATCTCTATCCTGTATAGCAACTCTATGTAGCAAGTAGACAAAGACAAAGGAAACATTCAGAGGCCAAGTATCTCATACAAGGTCATAGTGCTAGTAAATTCAGTGGTCCTTGCAACATGTTGACTTTTTACAGATTATATTCTTCCAGTTACTTCTACTGTTCTTAAAATTTATATGATATAATATATGATATGATATGTATGATTCTCAGACCCAGTGGTAGATATATTGAGCATTTACACATATATGGCACTGTTCTAAGTATCTGACATTTCTGAGAGGAAAATAACATTCTTCACCAATCTAAGGGTTTTCTTATCATACTTTTAGCTAAACATTACTAAATAGAAAACAGCACATAAAGCAATTAAGTAGCTTATCCAAAATGAAGGTAATCATAAAAAAAGAAAATTAGAATGGTGAAACAAACTAAATGACACTGAAACAATATCAGAAACTCTCTTTCAATCACTGATATTTGTTTTGCTTGGTTGTATAGTGGTTAAGTGATGTATATCATCAAACTTATCATTTTAACCATTTTTAGGTGTTCAATTCATTGGCAGTAAGTATATTCACAATGTCATTACAACTACCACCACTATTCATTTCCAGAACTTTTTCATCAGCCCAAACAGATCACTAATGTTTTTTGTATCTAATGAAAATGAAGTTAATTGTTTTGTTTTAGTTTGTTCTAGGTACAAAAGAAAAGACAAAACTCTTTCTCCCTTACTTTAAAAATAAATAAGAATGTCACCTGCACATAGACTACTTATGTAATCCTGACTTGTAGCCCACATCTCTATAATAAAGTTATAAATTTTAAAAAAATAGAAAAAAAGAAAAATAAATAAGAATGCAACTCAGATTTACATCCTACTATCTTGGCTGAGAATACAAAAGATGTTTTGCAACACAGGCTGTGGCATATAAGATTTAAAAAAAAAAAGACTCCCACTCTGCGGGCAGCCAAAATGCTTTTCAACCAGCAACCTCGCCCACCCTCCCCATCCCAGCCATTTAGTGTTTAAACCATAACAGACTGAGATGATGTCTAATTATTTTTATCATCTAGGGCAAGCAGACGTTAGTCACTGTTCCTGAGCTAGGACTGATACAGGGACAGGAGAATTAACTCCTTGCCTCCAGGACTGTTATAAACAGTATCAAGGCAATGCTGGAAAGATCTTATTGGCATTCGCCACCAAAGCCATCAGTCTCCCACAGTTGGCACCACTGAACTCTCACCTACAACTGTAGCCTGATCCGGGAATCTGGAATCAATTCTGTCATGAGAAATCCAGGGAGCTCAGTATTAGGTTGATCTGGCTCAGAGCCCGATTCTGGTGACTGCACTGCTGTCTCCTCCTGGGACTGGGTCTTCATGTGATATGGCAGTTCTGGCAAGTCCCTCTGTTCATAATTTGCCCAGGGTCTCAAACCCTAGAGCCAGTCTTGCTCTTGCAGTTTTCCAAGGGACTCTACGTCTGGAGGTCCACTCCACATATCACCTCTCTGAGGCTACCCCACTAGTCTACATCACTGGTTCTCAAACATTGTAGACATTAAAATCACCTGGAGGTTAATTATCCAGATTCTCCAACAAAAATAAAGAAATGAATATAAATAAAATCACCTGGAGGGCTTGCTAAACCACAGAGTGATGGCCCTTACCCTCAGAGTGTCTGATTCGGTTGGTCTAGGGTGGAGCCGGGGAATCTGCATTTCTAACAAGTTCCCAGGTAATGCTGTTGCTTTGAGAACCAGTAGTACAGCTTTACCCATGTTCCCTGCCACTGTGATCTACCTATTTGCCAGGAGACCATCAAGCTGAGGTTTAAAGGGTAAAGCAACCAATTTGAGAGCCCTAAAAAGGGCATTCCCAGCAGAGAGGATTATAGTCCCTGGAGTCTCTAGCAAGGAAGGCGAGGCTGGCACCAGTGCCAGGGAGAAGGTGTGGAGGTCAGAGAAGTCTGTGCCTACAACTCCAATAAGAGCAGGTTGTGACCAGACATGCCTAAACCTAGTGAGTGGCCTATAATTATCAGCTTTAAAATTTGAGTCTTTAGACTTCCATGTAAGTATGTAAGAAAGGTACCTTAAATATTCTTTGATTAATATTCAAATCAGTGTGCAAATTAGTGTTCAAATTCTCTGAATACTAGCATTATTGGAAGGAGGGCCAGAACTAAGGTTTACAGTGGAGAAAATCATTTAAATTTGCTGTATTTCATCTACACGTGCAAACAAATTTTAGTCTGGTGTTGTAAAAGCTGCAAAATAAAATTAAGCAGCAAACCCACACATATACAAGTAACCATGAGGGGTATCATAGCTTACTGGTCTATCTTACCTGGGCAAATGAGATGGCTTGTTGTGGATAATAGAGAGAAGCAGCTAATCCCATGAAGCCAGGCGGATACACCAGTTTCTTTATTTTTGAACCTAATAAATAAGAGGTTGTTATATACACCATCAGATGATTCATTATCCTTACCATCTCAATTTACCTTATACATTTAATACTGAATAAGATTTCTTTGCTCCTAAATTAAGAGAATGTACCTAATAATATCACACACACGAAAAAGAACCACTACTTTTGCACAGCTTTAATGAGATATCATTCACACAACTCACCCATTTAAAGTGTACAATTCAATGGCTCTTAGTGATTAACAGAGTTAATTAACAATAACATTAACAATAACCATAATCAACTTTAGAACATTTTCATCATCCCCCAAAGAAATCTCACACCCATTAGCAGTCATCTTCCAACTTTCCCACACACCTCCAGCCCTAGGCAAGCACTAATCTACTTTCTATCTCTATGGGTTTGCCTACTCTGGATATTTCATACAAACAGAATCATGTAACAAATATGTGGTCCTTTGTGACTGGCTTCTTTCACTCAGCACATGTTTTCAAGAGAACCACCCTTTCAAAGATAGCAGGAAAAAAAATTGTTTTGAAAACAAACAAACAAACCAGTGTTTTGGTTTCTAAGGTTTATGTTCTTTTACAGCAAACTGGTTTCCTATTTAAATACTAAATACAAGCGTCCTTTCCTCTCCTTTCTGCAACCTCATGAAAATAACAGTAAAAGAGACCAGGCAAGGTAGCTCACACCTGTAATCCTAGGTGGGAAGCCAAGGCAGGAGGATCACTTGAGGCCAGGAGTTTGAGACCAGCCTGGGCAACATAGCGAGACCCCATCTCTACAAAGCAAAACAAAACAGTAAAAGAATACAATACAGACTAATAAACCCATAACAAAGAGAAAGTGTGGAGGGGCCACTGGCAGATAAGAAGTAACAACCAATTTTCAGAAAATGAAGAGTGAACAGAAACAAAAGGACATACTGCCTAGATGTCTTGAGGAAGGGCTGCAGCATTGGAAGGAGCAGATCTGTCTCCAGGGAAGCTTTAGACCCACAGATGGCAGGTCTGTGGGGTGTGGACAGATCTCAGTCCTATGCACGGACCAGCTGACTCTTCCTTTCCCTACACCATCCCAGTGCAAAACTGCCCATGGCAAGAAAGTCACACCAGGTCAAATTGTTACACAGGGGCAGGGTATCACTAAAGAAACACCACGGACTGATTTCTTCTTGAGAACTGAGACGGTTGGGAGGGGTGTGTATTAGTGCCCACCAGTAAAGCCCGAAACATAGAGGAAAAAGACCAAGACGGGCAAGAAAGAAAAAATAACCCCACAGGAAATAAAGGAACTTCAAAACAAAACTAAACCTGTTATTAAGTATCATCAAGTAAGTCCAAAAAGTTACTATATTAAAAGAAGAATTCTATGAAAAAAAGGAACAGTCAGAGAACAAGAGCTCTTGAAATTACCAAAGTAAAAAATTTCAAAAAAACAAAATAAAATAACCAAGAAAACATCAAACATATATAGGAACCAGGTGTGGTGGCTCACACCTATAATCCCGGCATTTTGGGACGTAGAGGCGAGAGGATTGCCTGAGCCCATGGGTTTGAGAACAGCCTGGGCAACTCGGCGAGACCTTGTCTCTACAATAAATCAAAAAAATTAGCCGGGCATGGTGGTACGTGTCTGTGGTTCCAGCTACTTGGAAGGCTGAGGTGGAAGGATCATCTGAGCCCAGCAGGTCGAGGCTGCAGTGGCCATGAGCA
>NW_007251267.1:30544-39900 GCF_000164805.1 Carlito syrichta
CACACACACACACACACACACACACACACACACACACACATATACACACATACACACACACACAGAGAGAGAGAGAGAGAGAGACATAGGGTCATTTTAAACAACCTAATTGCTAATTAACATGAATTCAGGAAGGAATAAGAATGAGAGTAAATTTTCAAAGAAATACAAGATAGATATCTTCCTTAAGCTGAAGGCTGAAAGCCACCAAAATGTCTAGCTAAAGAACGAAAACATCTATATCAGCACCATGGAAATTCACAACACAAAGATTAAGAGAAAATCCTCAAAGTTTCCAGGAAGAAAAAAAAAAAAAATCAATCACTTAAAAGCAGCAAACATCCAGACTGGGTTTATCAACTCTCTGCAAAGCTGGATGCTAGAAGTCATGGCCTACAAAGTTTTAATGGTAAACAAATTCTATGCTCAACCAAATTATCTCTTGGTACGAAGGCTGAAAGTGATTTTGAGACACGCAAGGTTCTTGGGAAGTTTACCTCCAACATGTGCATTTTTGAAAGTGACTTAAGCACGTAATGCAACAGCATGGCAGAGTAAACCAAGGAGAAGATGACATAGTAATCAGGAAAAAGGGAGCTCAGGTCTAAGACAGTGTGAAGAGGACAAGTCCCAGGACAAGAGCTATGCTGAAGTCTCAGGCCATATTGTAGGTGGATGTAGAGCTGTGGGGGAAAGGAGGAATGGCTAGAAGAGACAGCACAATGCAGAGCTTGGAGAAATCTGAGAATGAGGGCAAGAAAACTGGTAGAGGGGGAAACAGGAGACTGCATATCGACTTGATTCCACTGACAGGCACAGTGTTTCTGCTATGGGACCCATGCTAGCACAGTGTATATTAATAATCCTTAAACAGTTTTAATAATGTAAGTGCTGTTTATTGGTTTTAAAAGTTTAAATTGACAAATTCCCAAAGATTAGATGGGATTACAAAAGAGAATACAAGTGTTATCAACTAGATTCTTAATAAATCACTGTTTCTCATCTCTGCTCAAGTTCAGTCCATATATTAATCACCACCATGTTCTCAATATACTCATCACTCTCTGTGTTGCTCAAGTCTTTTCCAATGGTGTTTGGTATGGGGTGACCATTTTCTTGTTTCAGATGCTCTGTAATTCTTTGTATGTAGTTCTTAGCCTTTGAACTTACAAATACATAAAGTTCACTTTAAACAGAGTGCCTAAAAATATTTTTCTTCCCCAATTGTGCCCTGTAAATGTGACCTGCTTACTTTACTTCTAGTGTAGGAATGACATGTGTTTGTCTGTCTAAAGTTGCAGTTCTTTAAACTTAACACTGCTCTTTGTATTCTTTGGCATGCCGGTACGTTAGTGGACAGTCACATTCCAGTTGGAATTCAACTGAAAAAAAATTTTCTAGTTGTGCAAAAAAACATGATACTTCCTGTGTAATATCATTAAACATTACTCCTGACAAAAAAAATTTTTTTAAATAAAATAAAAAATAATATACTGTTTCTCTCCTGGTCCTGTTGCTTGGATTGAAAGGGTATTATCCTAGAGAAGAAAAGCCTGACACTTCTGGGATCCCTCTATCCACTTGAAGTTAAGCTCCTGGGCAGCTCACACAGGTGAGGGCCAGGGGAAGAGCAGCCCACCTGCCACTCAGTCAATTTTCACTCCTCCAGGGAAAACTGAGAAGCAGTAGCTCTTGGCCCTCCAGCTCCTGCTGGTCTACACAAGGACCTGGGGACCCCAGAACCTCAGGAAGGAAGTGCAATCCCAAACCCCCGCCTCCATGCCCACCTCTCCCAAGAAGTCAGTGGTGTGGGCTGTAACCATCAGTACTGCAGGAGGCTGGCAGGGGCGGGGGGGGGGGTTAGGGTGGGGAGAGAGGACACGGGCTGCCAGTACTGGGAAGAGCCACCAGAAAGCAACATTAGTGGCAACAGCCACCTGCTATCTTGGAGTGGCCCAGTTGGGCCCACTTCCTCTGAATGATCATTTACTACTCACCTCTCTGGGAACCTCTTGTTACTACCACAGTCTTGGCCATCCTCATAAACTGAGGCAGAATACCTTAGCAGATACACTCAAGAAACTCTACCATGAGGGACCTTTCGTGCCTGCCCATCCTCTTGCTGCTGCCAGCATAAGGGACCACCTACATGAAGAGACCTGCAAACCACTTTAGACACTCATAGACATCCCTACCACCCCACTCATCTTGTTTGGTGAACCCCTCTGATGCTGCTCACTTTAGGCCTGTACACCCAATACCCACAGGAAAAGACCTGCTGTTGTGTATGTGTGCGTGCCTGTGTGAACATTTGTGAAAAAGAATTAAGGTTTCAATTTATTTTAATACTACTGAGGCCTCCCAGGAAAAGGAAGAACAGAGATAGGAACAAAAAAAGAAAAACAAAGGAAGAGGACCCAGAGTAGTGGGTGTCCCCATGCTGCTGTTCTGCTCAGGAAAATAGTCTCCAATCCTCCTCAGGATGGTCACCATAGTGGATGTGAGGGGAACAAACACTTAACAGTGTAGGAACATACCCATAGCACAGAGAAAGAGCTTTCTTTGGGCCTGGAAGATTTCCCCATATAAGCTAACCATGAAAAGGGAGAAAGAAGCTCTCTCACCCAATCTCACATTCCCATCTTCCTAACAGTAGCCAAAATCTCAACATACAAGCCTTGAGATGTCCATCAATTTCAAACACTATCTAAATAAGACCAGAATGCTTTTCTGAACAGCTATGCAAGAAAGTAGGGAAAAGAAGTTTGGGGGGGAAAAAGTTGGTTCACAAGTTGATTATAAAAAACTAGCTGGAAATTTAATTCTCTCCTTTTCTTTTTGAGTCAAGGTCTTTCTCTCTTTTGCCCAAGCTGGAGTGCAGTGGCATAATCATAGCCCACTTATCCTTGAACTCCTAGGCTCAAGAAGTCCTTCCACCTCAGCCTACTGAGTAGCTGAAACAACAAGAGTGTGCCACCACAACCACACTCAGCTTGGAAATTTAATTCTTTTTTTTTTTTTTTGAGTCAGAGTTTCACTCTGTTGTCCAGGCTGGAGTGCAGTGGCATGCTCATGGCCACTGCAGCCTTGACCTGCTGAGCTCAAGTGATCCTTTTGCCTCAGCCTGCCAAGTAGCTGGAACCACAGGTGTGCACCAATATAACTTGCTAATTTTTTTATTTATTGTAGAGACTAGGTCTCACTATGTTGCCCAGACTGGTTTCGAACCCCTGAGCTCAGATTATTCTCTCACCTCTGCCTCCCAAAGTGCTGGGATTACAGATATGAGCCACCATGCCTGACAGGAATTTAATTCTTATACATTCCACATGAAGGGGAGGAGGGCATGAAGACTGCAGCATGAGTTCCTTCCACAGGTGAGCTGGGAGTGGCACCAAGACAGTGTCTATTCTCCAGACTCAAAACAAATGTTTAATACACACAGAGGGAATATATATATATATATATATATTTTTGAGTTGGAGTCTCACTCTGTCACCCAGACTGGAGTGTAGTGGCTGCTCCCAGCCACCACAGCCTTGACCTGCTGGGCTCCGGCGATCCTTTCGCCTCAGCCTTCCAAGTAGCTGGAACTTCAGGCGCGCGCTATCACACCCGGTTAATTTTTTTAAATATTTATTGTAGAGATGAGGTCTCGCCAAGTTGCCCAGGTGGGTCTCGAACCCTCAGGCTCAGGCAATCCACTCACCTCAGCCTCCCAAAGGCGCGGGATTACAGGCTGAGTCACCGAGCCCAGCTGGGAATATTTTTTAAATTGGAGGAATGGGTATCAAATTAGTCTCTATGTTCTCTTTTATGGGGGTCTGATTATAGGGTTCATAAACTTTCTCTATTAGAAATCTTTGTAATGTCTGAATTTTATTCCATAAACATTTATTTTACAATCAGCAAAACTTTAAATAGTTCATAACAAATTCATCTCATTATAGTGAAACGTTTTATCATCCTTCATTTCCTATAGATGTTTTATAATACAGCAGTGTAATGATATTTTTAAGTTGACATTCATTAGTTTTAATTTTAAACATTTTTAAAGTTTTTACATCATCACTGACTGAAGTCATGCTACATCAAGAAGTTAATAAAATCTCTATAAAATTACTGTTCTATTTATTGTTATTAGTAGTCTGCTCTTTTTTTTTAAGTTGGAGTCTCACGCTGTCACCCAGGCTGGAGTGCAGTGGCACGCTCACAGCCACCCCAGCGTCTACCTGCTGGACTCCGGCGATCCTTCTGTCTCAGCCTTCCAAGCAGCCAGAACTACAGGCACACACTACCATGCCTGGCTAATTTTTTTTATTATTTATTGTAGAGACGAGGTCTCACCAAGTTGCCCAGACTGGTCTCGAACCCGCGGGCTCGCTCAGGCAGTCCACTTGCCTCGGCCTCTCACAGTGCTGGGATTACAGGCTGAGCCACTGAGCCCGGCCATAGTCTGATTTTAATAGTGAAACATTTAGAGATAGTTTATTTCTCAGGTGTAAAAGACTTTGAACAAAATTTCGCTCTTTCTGTAATAAAGAGAAATAGAGATTTGATCAAGTAAATGTGCCTATAAAGGATAACTAATTATTATTATTTATTTTTATTTTTAGAGACAGGTCTTGCTCTGCTCCCCAGGCTGGAATGCAGTGACACAATCATAGCTCATTGCAGCCTCAAATTCCTGGGCTTAAGCAATCCTTCCACTCCAGCCTCCCAAGTAGCTGGGACTACAGGCATGTGCCACCACACCCAGTTTGATTTCTTTTTTTTTTTTTTAACCAAGAGTATATAATTTCCTTATATGGTTAAAATCAAATACAAAGGAATAAACAACCATATCAATTATACATTAAGAAAGCCATACTTAAGAACCAATTCATTATTCTGAAAACTGGTAAATAAGAGTCAAACATATATCCTGTCTCTCCCATATGAACTGACAGTTAAAAAAAAAAAAAAAAAGGAACCCACAAAATCACACCTACCTCTAGCCAAAAGGAGTCCAACAAGGCCAGCAAAACCAATAACACCAAGTCTTGGAAAAAATCCAGGAGGTGCATTTTGGAGATATTCATAGCTGTCTACAATAAAATCAAACCAGGAAGCAGTTCCATAAATTGCTCATTAAAAAACAAACAAAAAAGTCTTATATAGTATATAATTAGCATAATAGTAACAAATGCTTTTTAAACCGTGTATTCTTTGCTTTCTGCTAGTATGCTTCTTTTCAACACATTTTATGTGATATATAAACAAGATATACTATTCACATAGCAAGTGTCCAATTTTCAAACACTTTTGGTCTGACAACTTACTGACAATAAAGTAATGTTATATTACCTCACATTCCTGAAGGCATCAGATCTGAATCAGCTTTCTGCACAGGGAGAAATACAAATACGGGGATCCCTCACTATCCAAACTCTTGTTATCCAAACACAAAAACAGAACAGATTTGATAAATCTTTAGATAGATCTGTTGCTGTCTGAAGCTTTGCTGCTTGTTCTCTGAAACTTAGGAACTGAATACATTGGACTCAGAAAAATAAGTATCCTTTGGCATCTGAACTCATGATTCAAACTCAAAAACAGAATAAATAATTTAGATAATAAAGGAAACTTGTAGCAGTACAAGTTCATTCAAGAAATAGCCACTGTTGATAGTAAAAAGAATAAATAAAAGTAAATGCAACACATGAGCCTATTCACCATGCCTGAAGATGCCTTATGACTTCACTCACATGATGCTTCCTCTCCTCTCTCTACTGAGCCGATCTCACCAAATAAGAGCCAGCTTGAGTCCTTCCTCCTCAGAAAAAATCTTCCTAATTAAGCTCACCAGTCTAGACCTTTCTCCCTCCTCTAAAGTCCCATCATATTCTTTGTATCATCACTTGGTACCTAATCCTATATTACCTTGTGTTTAATTATTCAGGCATATATTTGATGTCTCCCAAAAAGAATGTAAGTTTCTTAATGGTGGATTGCTTAGACTTCTACATTACCTTCCCTCAGTGGCAATAGTGGATGTTCATTCGATATTTATTTATTAAGAACACTGCCAGGAGGCGAGGAATACTAGATTAATTCACAAATGAACTTCAGCTAGGTCATGACTTACATCTCTCTCTCAGCCTCATCTTCAGCACTCCCTATCTGCTCATGGCTACTCAGACACTCAATACCATGTCACACTTCTTTTTTTTGAGTTGGAGTCTCACTCTGTCGCCCAGACTGGAATGCAGTGGCCGCTCCCGGCCACCGCAACCTCGACCTGCTGGGCTCTGGCAATCCTTCCGCCTCAGCCTTCCAAGTAGCTGGAACTACAGGCGCGCACTACCACAGCCGGCTAATTTTTTTGATTTATTGTAGAGATGAGGTCTCGTCAAGTTGCCCAGGCAGGTCTCAAACCCGTGGACTCAGGCAATCCACTCACCTCAGCCTCCCAAGGCACGGGATTATAGGCTGAGCCACCGAGCCCGGCCATATCACACTTCTAAGCCTTGATCATGCTGTGCCCACTGCCTGGAATGCCTGCTGCCCACAGTCCCACCCCCATGTTTTAGTGTGGTTAATACTGCTCCTTCAAGATTCACTTCAGAAATCCTTCCCTGACTGTACCCATCTCCCACAATCTCTAGTAAACTAGTAGTTTAATAGAGTCTCCTTCCTCTGTACCTTCAATAATGGTTTGTGATTGGTCTCTGTCTTTGCACTAGTATTGAACAATTTATCATATGCATCTCAGTGGCTGTGACCATTGTCTTCATCAACCTCAATCTTCAATGCTTGGCATGATGGAGACTTCACAAATGTATGCAGAACTGAACTAATAAGCTGATAAAGTCAGTAATTCTCTACCCTAGGTAATATCAGATACATGCCAGTTTTCCTTTCCTGGGTTCTTTGGGAAATGTGATCATTTTAAATACTACTATAAGGCTCATATTATGTTTGTATTATTTACTGTCTGGTCTTTTACTTATTCTGCCTTTAATCTAGTTTCTACTTTCCATCCTCCAGTGTGGGTCATTTGAGGCAATTTTCTACTTCCTTTCATTTTTGCCTGCCAGCCCAGTGTTGCTCAATTCTAGACATGTACACAGAGCAGTTGACAGAGGGACACCCAGATGGCTTTGGTGAGCTTAGCCAAAATGGGCAAATCACAAAGAAATGGGAAAGAAGATATGTTTTAAGACTGTACTGAAGCCGAAGCTCAGCTTCTGGTAACATGTCTTGGCTGTGAAAGCTGAAAATGGACTGATTGTCTTGGCAGACAACAATACAACTCAATAAAGGAACGTTTCTTCTTAAAAACCTTTGCAGTAAGTATGAGTCCAGGAGGAGGAAAAAAGACTAACATTGTAAATAATGCCTATTGCCACGAATCAATGGGAAATGACAATGAAGATGCCTCCTCAGTTGCACATGTACAGAATAAAAGATTATATCAGGAGTTCTTTAGTTTCCTCAGATGAAAAATTAAGATGATAAAGTATCTGTCAGGGTTGTTATGAGGATTAAATAAATATTTCTAAAGTACTTGGAATAGTACCTGACACATCATAAGCACTAAATGTTTATGAAATTAATAAAACTAAGATGTTACTTATTAACATGCTTTAATAATTTAAAGAACCAGTGATTCTAATTTGCCAAGATGCCCAGTAAGAGGAATGAAATGAATTATGATCAGTGTCTGTATTAATTTACCAGTTCCTGACCGATATTAGTCAGAATACAGACTGTGAACCCAGTTTATGAGTATATGTGATAAGAGGCCCACATGTGAAAAACAATCAAGAAAAATAAAAGCCAAATAAAAAATGTAAGAATACTACTAATTATGCAATAAGTCCTTTCCTAAGAACTGATGCATACCAGCTTAGTTCCTTCCTGCCTAGAAACTTCTAGAGCATGTATAATAGCAGCACAAAAGAGCTATTCTGATTCTGAAAATCTACTGATGAGTTAGTGTGGTGGATTAGATTGTGCCTGGAAATAATTTTTTGTTTTGCTTTGTTTTTTTTTTTAATTCAGTATATCTATACTTGCTAGCCCAAGAATCCTAATGATCTTGAAGAGATTTATCTGAGTGTTTGGAGACACTAGCCCTCTGAAATCTGATGAAAACAACAGAGCCTAGTGTTACAGCTCTTTTAGAATTTGCCTAACAGGTTTTCCATTTTTTCCACGGGAACCTTTCACTTCCCCCACCACAAAAAAAAAAACAACAAAAAAAGAAAACAATAAATCCTCTTTGCATAAAAATCCACATAGCTCTAAAATTCTGCATAAAATTTTAAGGAATCCACAGATCTCCTGGAGCCTGTTCGTGGAACTTGGTTAAAGAGTCCAATGTTAATAATTAAGTATGCCTAATAAAAATAAACTTACCTAATCCCCATTGAACCAAACTTTGCATCTTGGGCTTAGTTTGGGAGTATGTTTCCTAAAAAGGTAAAAAGAAACTGAATGAGTAGGATTTGTTGATTAGAATGTAACAGAATAAATACACTGTCTAAATTTATATTGAATAATTATCATGTTATTCACATTTTTTACGTTTTTGAGGAAGGGTTTCACCCTGCCACCCAGGCTGGAATAGAGTGACACAATCAGAGCTCACCACAGACTCAACCTTGTGGGCTCAGGTGATCCTCCTGCTTCAGCCTCCTAAGTAGCCAGCACTACAGGCATGAGCCACCATACCCAGCTAATTTTTTGTAGGTCTCCCTATGTTGCCTAGGCTGGTCTCAAACTCCTGGGCTCAAGCAATCCTCCCACCTTGGCCTCCCAGAGTGCTGGGTTTACAGGCATGAGCCACCATGCCCAGCAGTTAATACTTTTTGAACAAAGGGATATACTGTCTATCTGGATGCTTTGGTTTTTTTTTTAACTTTTGTAATTTTCCATTCACTGCAAACTGCTCAGCAGAATAGCTTGCTATTCTGGATTCAACCTTTCTACTCTTCCATTCAAATTGAAGAAAATAGACTAAAAATCAATTCCCTTGATAATTACAATGACAAGGTTTTCCCCATGACATTACATCTGTCTTTCATATTAAGTCCATTCCCTGATTTGCCATTAATTACAGCCTTTGTCTGGAAACTGCCCATGTGCAGCAGGAGTGCCCAGCTCTAATGAGACAAAGGAGCCTACATCTCAGTTTGGAGAGACACCTCAATCCTGAAGCAAATGAAGTGTCATTCTCTTAATAAAAAAAGGCTTTATAGCCAGGTTCGGTGGCTCAGCCTATAATACCACACCTTTGGGAGGCTGAGGTGAGTGGATTGCCTGAGCCTATGGGTTCGAGACCCGCCTGGGCAACTTGGCGAGACCTCATC
>NW_007251267.1:39920-47171 GCF_000164805.1 Carlito syrichta
AAAAAAAAAAAAAAAAAAAAGGCTTTATAAATGAACATCAGATGATCCTAAAGGAAACAAGGGATAACTAGAAGGTCTACAAGAAGTCTGCAGTGAAGATAGGAAAAGAGATACATAAGCATCAGAAGGTATCAGAACTAGTTGCTACTTAGAGAAAGGATTTGGGTAATTCGGTTCAAGTCAGAACAAGTTATTCTCATTCTTTTAAATGACCTTAAATAACAGATACTGAATTTGGGAGAAGACATAAATAACTAAATATTGCTTCATCAAAATCCATTATTGGATTTTTTGCCCATAAAAAAAAAAATGAAAGAAAGTCTACAGATCAATGTCTTGAATGACTGCCCACTCCTTTTACCAGCTCTTTTTACTATAAAAAAATTAAATCAGCTCTTCAAGAAAGGGGCTTGAAATTACTGGTCTTATAAGGAGCCAGGAATTAGAAATGTTTCTATTCATGAAGACTTTGTTCTACCCAGGAAAATATAACAATTATAATTACAAGAAAGTTTTTTTTAGAAGTAGTGTGAATAAATATGTTGATAGCTAGTCTATCATCCAGAGAAGTATTTTGCTGCACTGAGTATCATGAACAGAAGAAAAAGTAAAAAACAAAATGCAACCATAGATTGAAAGGTAAAGAGACAAAGTATTTTTGTTATCCACCCCCAAAAAGACAGGCTATAAATAACAGTAGTCATGTCTACATGATATAAAAATATTTGCACAAATTTGCTGACTTTGCCTTAACTACCAGCAGATGGTTTAAAAATCTTCTAGAATAAGGGAATAAAGTCTAAGCATTTTACAGTACATTATGTATAAAGTCTTTAGGTATTTCATTTTGGGTGTGTGAGTCAGGGTCTTATTCTGTCGCTTAGATTGGATGGCAGTGGCACAATCACAGTTTACCACAACCTCAACCTCCTGGGATCAGGAGATCCTGCCACCTCAGCCTCCTGAGTAGCTGGAACTACAGGTGCATGTCACCAAACCTGACTATTTTTTGTTTATTTTTGGTAGAGATGAGGCCTCGCTATGTTGCCCAGGTTGGTCTCAAACTCCTGGGTTCAAGCTAGGTATTTCTTAACTCAATAATATGCAATGATACTTAAGTATAATGGCCTAATTTATATTCTTGATACAGTCCATGCTTATTATTTTCTTTCTAAATGGTGTACAAAAGTTTAGCAGTGGCACAGACAGTGGAAATTAAAAATTGTAAAACAAGCTCTGGATGAAAATTGAATTTGTAAATCTCAAGCAAGGTAAATCTAGACTATTTCACACACATTTACATTTTTTTTTTGAGTTGGAGTCTCACTCTGTTATCCAGGCTGGAGTGCAGTGGCACACTCAAGGCCATTGCAACCTCAACCTGGGCTCAGGCAATCCTTCCGCTTCAGGCTTCCAAGTAGCTGGAACCACAGGCATGTGCCACCACATCCAGCTAATTTTTTTGATTTATTGTGGAGACGAGGTCTCACCATGTTGTCCAGGCTAGTCTCGAACCTGTGGGCTCAGGCAATCCTCTTGCCTCCACCTCTCAAAGTGCTGGTATTACAGGTGTGAACTACCATACCCAGCTGTTATCTACATATTAGTTAGTATTCATTTGTCCTCAATTTTCTTTTTTTCTTTATTTTTTGAGTCAGGGTCACACTGTGTTGCCCAGAATGGAGTATAGTGGCATGATCATGACTCTCTTTGGCCTAAAACTCCTGGGCTAAAGTGCTCCTTCTGTCTCAGCCTCCAAAATAGCTGGGACTACAGGTGAGCACCACCACGTCCAGCTAATTTTATGTTTTGTAGAGATGAGGTCTTGTTATGTTGCCCAAGCTGGTCTCCAACTCCTGGGCTCAAGCAATCCTCTCACCTCGGCCTCCCAAAGTGCTAGGATTACAGGCGTGAGTCACTGTGCCTGGCTTAATTTGTCCTCAATTTTCAAAATCAAGATCAAGTATGACAAGCTCATGTATCAAAGTCAACAAAAGCATTCTGTAGATTGTAAACATCAGTTTCAGATGTTAAAAATCACTGAAATACTTTCATCCATATAATGAAATTGCCTGATCTAAGACATGGGTGGGGCAGAAGCCAACCTGTATACATAGTTCTCTGGTCATTGGGACAAACATTTCAGTGCTCTAGTATGGAATTCTACCCTATATTAGTACCTACCCTCTTATTATAGTATTCAAAATGCTCTGTTACCATTCCCAATTAAAGTGGCATTGATCTGTAGTCTCTCTGGTAGGAGATAAACTTACCAATTTTTTCTTTGAGTTGGAGTCTCACTCAGTTGCCCAGGCTGGAGTGCAGTGGCACACTCATGGCTACCCCAGCATTGACCTGCTGGGCTCAGGCGATCCTTCCGCCTCAGCCTTCCAAGTAGCCAGAACTACAGGCACGTGTTACCACATCTGGCTAATTTTTTATTTATTGTGGAGACAAGGTCTCACCAAGTTACCCGGGCTGGTCGAACCTGCAGGCTCAGGCAATCCACTCACCTCAGCCTCCCAAAGTGCTGGGGTTACAGGCTGAGCCACTGAACTTCCCAATTCTGATAGAAAGGTTTATATTTTTTTCCTTGGATTAGAGTTCAGCCCCATATTATCCCTTGGTAGACAATAATTTCGTAACTGCAACCAACAAGGTAGTCCCCAGCCTTCCACTCTCTAGCCAAGATGCCACACGATAGAAAGTATATCTTTGTGAACAAATATGAAATAATTACTTCTTCTCCCTCCCTGATCCCTTCAGAATTTAGAAACTATTCATGAGTATTCTAATTTTCATGACAATATACTTATTTGCATAAATTCAAAAAAAAAGATGCCACATGATGCCCAGAAAGAGGGAAATTCTCTCTACAACGGTGGCAACAGCTGCCACCAGGAAACTAGGGCATCTCTGTGCCTCCTCTCCAGATGGCACTGATGAACAGGGGTAACCTGGGACATTTTTAATTTGGGGCCCTTTATCATGCCTCTTTCCAAAAACATGTAGCCAATATAGACTTTTCACTATTGATTCTAAACAGAAATGCGTTCATTCCATTTCCAGAACAGCTGTACCTGACACCAAGTTGTATATGGCTCACAGTAATGTCGGAGCTGTGAGATGCTTTCTTCAAGTTGGGACCTTGGCTCGTCCACATATTTAGATTGACCCTCGGGAACTGAGTAGAGAGAAAGCTGCATACATTAAAACAAAAACAAAACAAAAATTAAAAGGTATATACAGTAATGAGATCATACAATAAGTTATTCAATGTATAGGTATAATATTTCTTTCTCTTTTTTTTTTTTTTTTGGTCAGGCTCTTCCTCTGTTGCCCAGGCTAGAGTACAGTGGCATGATCACAGCCCCACAGCCTCAATCGGCTGGGCTCAGGTGGTCCTTCTGCCTCAGTCTTCCAAGTAGCTGGAACCACAGGCGCATGCCACCATGCCCAGCTAATTTTTCTGATTTATTTTAGAGACAAGGTCTCACCATGCTGCTCAGGCTGGTCTCAAACCCCTGGGCTCAGGCACTCCTCTCACCTCCACTTCCCCAAGTGCTGGGATTACAGGTGTGAGCCACCACACTCTGCTTGGGTATAATATTTCTAATAATTCATGACTTTCAGTGATCCTAAGGGTTATATGCAACCTGAACTTTACTTCAGATGATCTTTGTACCTTACTTATTTCCTTAATGGACAAGATGGCAGGGCTATGAGGTGTCCTACCCCTTCCCTAACCACTGAGCTCCAAACAAAGCAGCTCCCCCTTTATCCATTTTATATTCTGGTATTTGGTATTCCACCTTAGATTCAGTTTAGAAAAAAAAGGATTTTATTGTTCTAAGGGGTGTGTGAAGAGGTTAAAAAAAAAAAAAAAGGCTTGAGAGTAACTGAAGAACTGAAGAGCATGTCACTTAGTTCAAATAACCAGTCAGGCACTAATCAGAGCAGGACAGCAGGTTTGTTACCCACCCAGAGAAGAAACTTTTCACAGCCACTACTGACTGCATTTTTCACCCTCAAAAATGCCACTGTCCCAAGGCCTGAGAAGAGAGTAAAGGGCAAAAGATAAGCTAGTTAGCTTTATGTAAACACCATTCAAATAACACTGCCCAGGAATGATGGTAGACCTTTTTTCAAAAGCAATAGAAACTGAATGTCTAAAATAATCAGTGGGGCCAGGTACACTGGCTCATGCCTGTAATTCCAGCACTTTGGGAGGCTGAGGTGGGAAGATTGCTTGAGCCCAGGAGTTCAAGACCAGCCCAGGCAATATAGTGAGACTGCTCCTCTACAAGAAAACAAAAAATTAGCCAGGTGTGGTGATGTGCATCTGTAGTCCCAGCTACTCAGGAGGCTGAGACAGGAGGACTGCTTGAGCCCAGGAGTTCGAGACTACAGTGAGCTGTGATTGTTCCACTGTACTCCAACTTGAGCAACAGAGTGAGACTCTGACTTAAAAATAGTAATAGTGGGAAGTTCAGACAAAAAAGAATGTAAACAATGGGGAGAAGATTTTTTGTTTTATGTATTTAGTATTTATTAAGTACCTACTTATTAGCCTTTATTTCACCCAAGAAACAGAAAGAATCTAGATCTCTAATTTCTTAGAGTGGGAAAAATATGAATATTTTCTTGCGTGATAAGAATCAAGATAAGCCAAGAATCAGGGAGGTTACTTAGAAGAGTTAGCTGTGTTATAATCTGCTAGGACACAACAGATTCCTTGCTAAAAATCTATAAAATATTCCTTAATTATGCTCTTAGCTAAGTACCATTAAAGGTTATCTGTTGACAAAGCCATAGTTTGGTAACATCTCACAAATTGAACAAGCTATAAGTAAATATATTCCTCCCTTTAAATGTCTTCTAAATGTCATATCTTCTGATACACAATTTGCAAAAACTCCCACTAAATCAGACATTCAAAATGTCACATGAACAGCATGTTACCTCATCAACCTTCACGGGATTTTTAGGAGGTGAGTCCTTTTTTGGTGCTGCGTAGACTCTGAAGGTAAGCAAGCTCAGGCTGGCTGGCCCCACAGACCTCTGAATTACCTGAAACGCAGAAGCAATCTTAAACCTTCTCTCTAGGCTATATATGGAATGTGCAGAATGAGAGCATATTCATACCATTAGCCAATCCTTGCTTTGAAAGGCTCACTGTGCTTTATGAGAAATAAATGCATTCCTGAAGTTCTGAGGAAGTCAGAACCTAAAAAAACATGTCCTCATGGACTTAAAATTTCAGGCCAACTTTATCTTAATTTCCAAAAGACATTAGTTCCTAAGTTTGTGTACTTAGCCTTTTGAATAAAATAAAAGATATCCCTATCTATCTATCATCTATCTATATCTCCCTTTGGAACATGTCTAAAACCAACTTATCATCTTTCCCTCCACCTGTCCCTCTTTCTCTACTTATTATCTCAGGAATTATGTTACCACTCAACTAGAAAATTCCATCAGAAACTCCAAAATCACTTAAAATCTGCTCTTTTAGTGGTTTTTCAAGAATACAATATACTGTTATTACCTATAGTCACAATATTATACTATAGATCTCTTGAACTTATTTCCTGTTAACTGGAATTTTCTATCCTTTGATTAACAACTAACGTCTCCCCAATTTCCCCACCTCCAGCCCCTAATAACCACCTTTTTACTCTCCTCTTCTATGAGTTCAACTTTTTAAAAGTCTACAAAGATGTTTATGTTAATTAGCTCAATTTAGCCATACCACAATGTTACACACTTCAAAACAGCATGTTGTATGCACTAAATACGTACAATTCTTACTTGTCAATTTAAAATTAATTAAAAAGAAACTGAGATCATTATCACCACCACATTCATCCTATTGGTCACTGTGTCCTGCAAATTCTGCCTACTAAATTAACTCAGTTCTACTTTCTCTTCTTCATTCCCTCCAGTACAGTATTTCCATCATTACTTTCCCGGGTTAGCAGCATCCTAACTGGTCATGTGGCTCTCTAATGACTCAAACCACCACACTGAGAAAGAATGACCTTTCTAAACTGCAAACTTGATTCTATATTCTATCCTTACTTGAGATCCTTTGTTATTTATTACCTAGGACTTTCAAGTGAGCCAAATAAGGCCTGCTATGCTCTGGCCACAACCACCTTCTCTAACCTCATTTCCCTGTCATTCTGTTCCCTCCCACAAAACTTGAACTCCCTATATTTCTCCCATGCTGTGTCCCAGCTTTGTGGCTTCGCTTATGCTGATTCCTCTAAAATATCCTATACTTACTTTGCCTTTCTGTTGAACTGCATAAGAGCAGTGAGAATTCATTCTTTTGTTTTTGTATTTGTCCATTTATGTATATCTATCAAATTCTCCCTACCATGTTGGAAGCCCTTTTAGGATGAGGCTGCATCTGACTCCATAATCCCATTTCTATGGTTACCATAGGAAACACTCAATAACTGTCTTATTGCCTGCTCCAATGAGACAAAGGAAATGGAAGAGAGGTGAAAAATAAATGAATGATCGATCTTGTTTTAATGATGTAAGCATGATTTAGCATCATAGAAATCATATTACTGAGATTTGCAGTGCCTATAATGTGAAAGACTAGGCTATTCAGTAACACTCACAAAACATATAATGCTAGTTAAAATATAACAAAAATGTGTATTGAAATGTATGCCTGAGTCGGGCTCAGTGGCTCAGCCTGTAATCTCAGCACTCTGGGAGGCCAAGGCAAGTGGATTGCCTGAGCCTGTGGGTTTGAGACCAGCTCAGGCAACTTGGTGAGACCTCGTCTCTACAATAAATCAAAAATTAGCCAGGCATGGTAGCACATACCTGTAGTTCTGGCTACTTGGAAGGCTGAGGCTATGGCAGAAGGATTGCCAGAGCCCAGCAGGTCAATGCTGGGGTGGCCGTGAGCATGCTACTGCACTCCAGCCTGGGCAACGGAGTGAGACTCGGACTCAAACAAAAAAGAAAAGAAAAGAAAAGAAAAAGAAAAAGAAATGTATGCCTGAGACCAGGCACAGTGGCTCATGCCAACATTTTGGGAGGCTGAGGCAGGAGGACTGTTTAAATCCATGAGTTCGAAACCAGCCTGGACAACATAGCGAGATCTCATCTCTATAAAAAAAATCAAAAAGTTAGTTAAGTGTGGTGGAGCATGCCTGTAGTCTGAGCTACTCGGGAGGCTGAGGTGGAAGGATCATGTGAGCCCAGTTCAAGGTTGTAGAAAAGCTG
>NW_007251267.1:47493-81915 GCF_000164805.1 Carlito syrichta
GAGAGAGAGAGAGAGAGAAAGAGAAAGAGAGAGAAAGAAAGAAAAAATCTTTGCAACTCCCAAGGAGTCCCCTCCCCAAGCCCCTGCTGGGGACACATAATGGGGGCACATAAGGTTGCTGGTATCTGGAGGCACCAACTCATTGCTCTCAGCTTTCTGAGTCTGCCCAAGACTGACCAACTGAATGACCAACCAACCAAACAACCTACCGACCACAATGCTGCTTGAACTAGGGACTTTCCACTAAGGCAAGCTGGCCCCACTCCAGGACTTTGTTTCCAACTCCCCTCCTTTATCTGTTCCAGCCAGCACCCAGCCCCCTCCCCATTCCCTCATACAGTCTTTAACCTCTAAGCAGAGTAGCTTGGTTTCATGGTGTCCCCTTCACCCTTGTTTTATACACTGGTATCTGTGAGGGACTGGCTCTACAACTCCTGTAGGTACTAAAATCGGTGGATGCTGAAGTCCCTGATATGAAATGGCACAGTATTTGCATATAACCCACACACTGTATACTTTATATCATCTTTAGATTACTTATAATACTTAATACAGTGCCTACACATCCCTTCATTCACATGGATTCAATGTAGTACTTGGCACACAGCAAATTTAAGTTTTGCTTCTTGGAACTTTGTGGAATTTTTTTTTCCCCCAAAATATTTTCAACCCAAGGTTGGTTGAATCCATGGATATGGAGGAGGGTTGATTGTATTGCCTTAGGTTGAACTTTTTTTTGGGGGGGGGGGAACCGAGGGGGGTTGCCCGATCTTTTTAATTCTCAATTCCTGTACTTGATTCTAATTCTGTCTACTTTTCATATATTTCATTTTTCATCTCATGGTCTTCTCTGTATTCCTAGTTCCATTTTTATGTTCTTAATGATTATTTCCACTCACTTTTATCTCTGATTTTAGAATCTTAACTCATTTACTTTTAAATTTAATATTTTATTGGCTTCTTAATTATTAATTTCTGCTTTATTTTTCCCTCTTATTGTTCTCGTTTTTCTAGTTTTAGAATTATTCTAAGCTTGCCCCCCTTATTGCCTATGTTTTCTTCTTCCTCTTCTCCTATTAACTTTCCTCCCCAAGCCCACCCTGACTCCCATCCCACAGCAAGAACTGTAGCCACAATGGGGGTAGCACCAAAGAAAGCTGACTCCTGCAGTGGCCTTTTCATCTTCTGGCAGGCTCTCGGCAGACAAGCAAACAAAACAAAGAAAAAACAAATCTCACCCTGGGACACTTGGGAGTCCCACAAATGTACACTCTCCCCAGGGCCACAGTTGTCTCTCTATAGAGAATACATGATTTACTTCAGGGTTTCTCAACCTCAGTATTACTGACATTTGGGGTGGGTTCTTCCTTCTGCATTGTAAAGCTGCCTTCTGCATTGTAGGAGGGTTGGCAGTATCCCTGGCCTCTACCCACTAGATGCCAGTAGCACCCCCTCCCAGTCACGACAGTCAAAAATGTCTCTGGTCACTGCCAAATGTCTTCTGGGGAGCAACCTCCCCAATGAGAACCACCGGTTTACTTGAATAAATACTATTTTCTGGCATCTCTCATCACCCAGCCTTTAAGAAAATCTGTGTTTTAAAACCCATGGCCTCAAGCCTAATACACAGTTATAGAAACCAGAACAATAGCTGCCTGGAGGATGAAATGAGGGATGGTGGGGGCAGTAGACTTACCACAAAGAAGCACAAGGAAACTTTCTGGGGTGAAAGAAACAATCTTTATTGGAGTGTATACATCTGGCATCTCTCATCACCCAGATTTTCTTAAAGGCTGGGTGATGAGTTATACAACGTGTATACATCTGTCAAAACTCAAATTGAACATCTAAGATTATACAATTTAAAATCCATCTATTTCACCATATGGAAATTATACTTTTAAAAAAACCATGGGCACACTCTAATCCATGCCAAGTTTGTGCCAAAATATAGGTAAAAACTTTAGGCCAAGGTCATTCCGATGAAGGAAGCAGTCACATACCTGATTGTGGTAAGGAACTAGGTGGTACAGAGCTGTGGGACAGAAATCCACAGAAGGAGCTTGGTAAAAGGTCCACAGGCAGACAAGACTGACACTGATGTACTCAACATCTAAGGTGGCTCCTCTTGGCTCAAGACTACTCCACCCTGCCCTTCACATTCACCACCTTTCCTTATAACAGTAAAGCGGAAGCTCGCCAGACCAGATGTTATCACAAATGGGAGTCTTGGACACTATGTGCCTGCCAGGTGACTACCATAATTTGTTAGGGATCAGTATTGAGTATTCAGGTCAACCCATTCAAAGTCAGAATTTAAGAAGAGAAAGGCTGTTAAAATAGGCAGAGATCATCCAGGAAAGTATGAGGGCACAAAGAGGAGAAGAAGAAGAGCATCCTTCAATCTTTTGCCTCCCCAAGGAAGAACACTAATCTGGAGGTCTGGTGCCTTGAAGAAAGACAACCAACTTCCAGGGTCTGGGGACATAACCAAAAAAGCTCTAGTTTTATCAACTTTTTTCATATTGGCACTCCTGTTGCGTTGCCCTGTGACACATGAACACAAAGACAATGTCTCACCATGAGGGGTCCTAACCCATTATGGTATAATCAGACTGAATATACCTCCTGATAAGTGAGATCTCTCCTGGGCTTTTTCTGATAGGGGGCTGGAACCTCCAGACTGTGTGTACCCATGTGAGTGCCTAAGCACTCACTGTCTCAAGTGACAGTCCTTGGGAAGCCTTGTTTGCCAGGCTCACTCCCTACCCAGGGCAGATGACTTGGCTCAGAAAGTGAGTACATATATACATTTTCCAAGAACTGATTAGATATGCTCTACTTTGGATTAGATGAGTTTGGCTTGCTAGATCAAAGTCAAGCAAGATCTGTTAAGAGCTGCATCTTCAATGAGTGCTAAGCTACAGGCTAGATCCAAAGGCTGCTTTTCTTTAGATCCAGCCCCTTTGGAATGTACCCTTCAGTTGCTAGAGGCCTCTTCTGGAATTCAGCTAGTAGGAGGGGGATCTCAAAGTAAGGACCCTGATGTGTTGGCTTATCTGACGTTTTGAACATACCTGTGAGACCAATAGTCAGAGGGAAAACTAAAATATGGCTTAGACAAAGGTGAGTTAGTGGCCCTTAGGTTTATAAACCTCAGAGGGAGTATCATTGAGTTCCCCAGCTCAGGTGGCTAACCCTTTCTTTCTTTCAGGTCTGAGCCTATTCCCCAGCAAGTATATATCTTATACTCACCCTATCAAGGTACATTTTCTATATTGGACCTTGGACTCTCTGTCTTTCAACTTTTGTTTTACACAGTCCACAGGGGGCTTAATTGTCAATGGAAACTGAGCAACCAGGATTAGCATTTGGTTAGACGAGGCCCTAACAAGAAGTATTGTAAAGGGTAGGTTGCCATTATCTCAAGGGCATTATTCGCTTCTTATTCTTTCTCCACTGAAGCTTGCCAGGGACTGATGATGACAAAATAAATGTGGTCAGGTAAGCAAGGTTATATGTAACAATCAGAAGAGGATTGATTGTTAGGATTTTATTTCAGAAACAAATATTTATTGCACACCATGTCAGGCACAGTGCTAAACAGACACAACACTTAATCAGATGTGGTCCCTGCTCTTACAGAACTTCCAGGAAGACTATGAGTTTACTTGAAAAGACTCAGGACACAATTTAAAAAATAAACTCAAAGCGAGAGGATTGCCTGAGCCCAGGGGTTCTAGACCAGCCTAGGCAACTTGGCGAGACCTTATCTCTACAATAAATCAAAAATAGCCGGGCATGGTAGTGCATGCCTGTAGTTCCAGCTACTTGGAAGGCTGAGGCGGAAGAATCGCCTGAGCCCAGCAGGTCAGGCTGCGGTGGCCATGAGCATGCCACTGCACTCCAGCCTGGGTGACAGAGTGAGACTCCCAACTCAAAAAATAAAAATAAAAAATAAACTAATATTCTAAAAAAAAATTCAGACATAAGATTGAGTTTATCTTCCAGCTACAGCACCAAGGGTAAATTCTTAGACACAGCTAGCCAAGATAGGATATGAATCTGGTGAGGTCATAAACACACAAATATAATGGGTACCCAGAAGGCTAAACTGTTCTTGCTTTGCAAATAAAAGTGTACTGCCCAGGATTCTGTAGCTCTAGGACCACATTGTGATTGTGTTCCAGTAAAACCGCTTTAAAGACAAAAACCTCAAGCTAAATGAGACACCCTCAGAATTATTCAAAGACTCTCATGAATGGTGGGGCTCAAAACCCTAACAACTTGCTTTCTTTTTCAACTCTATAGAGAATCCAGTGTGCAGTCTCTCCCATTTTTAAGAAGTATGACCCTTTGTTCTCCCATGGTTACAAAACTATTATCTTTTTAGACCATCCATTTAAAATATATACCAGTGGAAAAAAAAATAAAATATATACCAGTTTCCTTTTTGGTAAAAGGCCTCTGCAGTTCTGTGTACCCTAGAGGTTTCAGAATCACCCAGGAAGTTATTTATTTACTTAGTTCACAGCCCATTACATCTGATATAAGTGGGAAGCTTTTTAAAAGCATAGATTCCAACACCTTCCCCCAGAGTGTCTGACTCAGTAAATCTAAGAGGGGCCGAAGAATCTATTCCCACGATAAGCCAAGTTTAGAAAACCTCTATTCCACAAGCAGATGCTTAGGGAAGTTATTCAATTTAAGTTTATATAAACACTCAAACATACTTATTCCTAAAAACATTTGGAAGAATGAAATTAAAATTGTCCTATACAGAAAAAGAAACAGACAGGCCACCTACTAGAGAAATTATGGGATTCATTCACATTCAACAAAATCTCTCCCTTCTTAAACAAAATACAATGAATACTTCCACCCCTAATTCCCTAACTACCACCCTATCCTTCTTCCTACCTGCACTGACAAATTTATTTTAAAAATAGACTACACTTAGATGGCAGAATAGTGAATACCCTTATCAAGCTGAGAACTGACTCGAATGGCCATGAAGAGAGCTTCTAGAGTGCCCTATATATACTAGTATGTTCGGTTTATAAAAATTCACTTACAGCCGGCCTTGGTGGCTCAGCCTGTAATTCCAGCACTTTGGGAGGCCGAGGTGAGTGGATTGCCTGAGCCTGAGGGTTCAAGACCCGCCCAGGCAACTTGGAGAGACCTCATCTCTACAATAAATCAAAAACTAGCTGGGCGTGGTAGCACGCGCCTGTAGTTCTGGCTACTTAGAAGGCTGAGGCGGAAGGATCACCGGAGCCCAGAAGGTCGAGGTTGCGGTGGCCGGGAGCATGCCACTGCACTCCAGTCTGGGCGACAGAGTGAGACTCCAACTAAAAAAAAAAAAAAAAATTCACTTACGAACCATATACTTTCCTATATGTACATTATACAGATGGTCCCTGACTTAAAGATGGTGTGAAAGTGTATCATTCAATAGAAAGAGTACTTTGAGTACTCATACAACTATTTTTTCACCTTCAGTATAGTAATCAATAAAGTACATGAGATATTCAACACTTTATTATAAAATAGTCTTTGTGTTAGATTATTTCACCCAACTGTAGGTTACTGGAAGTGTTCTGAGCACATGTGAAGTAGGCTAGACCAAACTATGATGTTTGGTAGGTTGGGTATATTAAAATGCATTTTCAGGTTATGACATTTTCAATTTACAATGGGTTTATCTAGATGTAACCCCACTGTAAGTTGAGGAACATCTGTATTTCAACACAAAGTCAAAAAAATAGACTGTTTTCTTGATTTTATACCCTCCACCCTTCACTACTCATTGCACCTCCCTAAAACTGTTTTTCCCAAAGCCACCAATGCCCTCCCAGTTGCCAAACTCCACTGGACATCTAGCATCTTAGTTGCACTCTGAAACTGGTAACCACTCTCCATCTTCAAACTCTCTTTTTTGGGCTTCCAGGATTCTCCAAGATTTCTAAGCACTCTCTGGCTCTCCTTTGGGGCCTTCTCTTCCTCTGCACAGCTCTTCAAGGTTAATGAGACATGGAGTAGTCCTTAATCCTCTCCTCACTCCAGAGCAATTTCATGGAAACTTTTAACTCCCAAGCCATATGTTATTGATATCCACATCAGTATCCCTAGACCAGTCTCTGCCTAAGCCTGAGGCTTGTATGTCTAACTCCTTGACAAACCTTCACCAGGCTTTTCAATTGCTACTTCAAACAGAACATATGTAAAAGTGAACTGCTTTTTTTTTTTGAGATAATGGAATGTGTTACTTATTTTTTATTTATACTTTTTTTTTTTTTAGTTGAAGTCTCACTCTGTCACCCAGGCTGGAGTGCAGTGACACGTGCACAGCAACTGCAGCCTCGACCTGCTGGGCTCAGGTGATCCTTCCGCCTCAGTCTTCCAAGTAGCTGGAACTACAGGCACATGTCACCATGCTCGGCTAATTTTTTGATGTATTGTAGAAATGAGGTCTCGCCAAGTTGCCCAGGCTAGTCTCAAACCTGTGGACTCAGGCAATCTTGGCCTCCCAAAGTGCTGGGATTATAGGCATGAGCCACCATGCCTGGCCTATTTATACTTTTAAATTATATATATTTAAGATGTACAATATGATGTTTCAAACTTAATTCTCTCCAAAAGCCTGTTTTCCTCTGAGATGCTCTATCTCATTTAATGGTCCTACAATCCACACAGTCAAAAGACAACATCAAAGCAACTCTCTAATGAAACAATGAAAACAGATTTCAAAGACAATAAGATATAGTCCCTGTCTCCACAGTCTAATAAGGTGGATAAACAAATAGTTACACTATCTGTGATGAGTGCACTAACAGACAAGGGACGGGATCAACAGAGAACATGGAATAATGTACCACATCTGAGAAACAACTGCAGACAGGAGACAGGATCAACAATCCGGAAGTTTATGTATTTTTTTAAAGCAGTCATCCAACAGATTGATGCTAAGAATGAGTATCACTAAGAAGAGCCACTGTAAAAAACAGTAACAGCCGGGTGTGGCGGTTCATGCCTATAATCCCAGCATTTTGGGAGGTCGAGGTGGGAGTATTGCTTGAGCCCAGGAGTTTGAGACTAGCCTAGGCAACATAACAAGACCTTATCTCTACAAAAAAGAAAAAAAAATTAGCCAGGCATGGTGGTATGCACCTGTAGTCCCAGTTACTCAGGTGGCTGAGGCAGAAGGACCACCTGAGCCCAGGAGGTCGAGGCTGCAGTGAGTTGTGATCATGCCACTGCAATCCAGCCTGGGCAACAGAGTGAGACCCCTACTTAAAAAAAAATTCTCAATCAACAACTTCCTTCACAAAATCAAGGGGGTTTTAATAATCTACCCCAGGCCAGGCATGGTGGCTCACGCCTGTAATCCCAGCAGTTTGAGAGGTGAAAGCGAGAAGATTGCCTGAGTCTGGGGGTTCAAGACTAGCCTGGGCAACCTGGCAAGACCTTGTTTCTACAATAAATTAAAAATCAGCTGGGCATGAAGGCGTGCACCTGTGGTTCCAGCTACTTGGAAGGCTGAAGTAGAAGGAGCACCTGAGACTGAAGAATTGTCTGAGCCCAGCAGGTCGAAGTGGTGGTGGCCGTGAGCATGACACTGAATTCCAGCTTGGGCAACAGAGTGACACTCTGACTCAAAATCATAATCATAATCATAATAACCATAATAATAATAATCTACTCTAAATAATTTGGTAACAAAAATTACACAAGCAGGTTGGGTATGGTGGCTCACACCTGTAAACCCCAGAACTTTGGGAGGCCGATGTGGGAGGATCATTTGAGGCCAGGAGTACAAGACCAGCCTGGGCAACATAGCAAGACTTTTCTCTACAAAAGATTAAAAATAAAAATAAAATAAAAAATTTAAAAATTGCACAAACAAATCTAATACTTTAATTATTACATTTTAGCTATTATATAACTTAGCTGAGAGTCATATAACCTGTACATTCAAATGTACAGCTGCTTCCAAAGTTGTATAAAATCATTTTAAAATCTGTAATTGTGGAAAATAAATGCATTGGGGAACATTTTGAAAGCAAATGCCATTTAAAGTTAGATATTCCCTTATTTACAGAAAGATACATAATTATGCTTTTTATTTCCCAAAGATTACCCTGGTTCTTTGATCTTCAATCAACATTTTCTGCAATAATTACCATTACGAAAGCATTTTCATTTGAAACAAAATGCTAATTTTTAATCTGATTCTTTTCAGTTGCTTAAGAGATAAAAATCTAAAATAGATTATTTATTCTTGTTCTAAGTAACTAACATAAAACAAAGAGCAAACTATGTGAAATAATTTAGGCTAAAACAAAATGAAGAAAACAATTTTAAAAATTCTGCCCAAACTAGGTTACATTGGTGTTCTTAGTAATATGTTATAAGTTGAATTGAAAATAAATAGAAACTAAACAAGTCTGTAATTCTTGAATTATCAAAAGAATAAAGAATATCTCCCTCTCCATAATGAGGATTCAGTACAGTACCTACATTTTATTCAGCAACTCTTTTTTTTTTTTTGAGTTCGAGTCTCACTGTCATGCTGCCCAGGTTAGAGTGCAGTGGCATGCTCCCGGCTACCGCAGCCTCGACCTGCTGGGCTCAGGCAATCCTTCCATCTCAGCCTTCCAAGTAGCTGGAACTACAAGCACACACTACCACACCCAGCTAATTATTTTCTTTATTGTAGAGACAAGGTCTCACCAAGTTGCCCAGGCTGGTCTCAAATTCCTGGACTCAGGCCATCCTCTTGCCTTGGCCTCCCAAAGTGCTGGGGTTACAGGCTTGAGCCTCCGTGCCTGACCTCAGCAATCCTTTCTAATCTGGAGGGCCACACACCAAACAGAAAAGGGGCTTTTTCTGGGAAGGAGGTCAAAGGGAAGCAGACAATGGAAACCTGATAATTAACTGCACTACTTTGACTTTTTGTAAGAAAAAAGTATTTTAGCACTACTTATAAATTTTTTTAAGGACAGATCTCTTTTCAAAGTAGTAACCTTGATCAATCACATATGGAGTCAGAATTTACAGCAATCATACATAAAAAATTAATAAATGAAATTCACTTTTAATATGTAATCATATGGCTTCATTTCTAAATGCCTTCAGATCAAATTTTAAGCCCATAAGAAAATCATTCTCAATATATTTAAAATAAGAATAGGAGGGATTAGAAAATGACACTTGTTTTGTTTTTTTTAAAGGGGGGAGGGTAGGGAGACTTGTGGTATGATTCCACCGAATGTGTGGAGAATGTCACACCAAGTATATATATGAATATGCTCAGAAACTAGTCTAAAAAGATATTAACAGTGGTTGTCTGTAGGTGATGGTATTAAGAATGATTCTTTAGGGTTATCTGTATTTCCTGAAGTTTTTACAATGAATTTTGATGTTTTGTAGTATGCTAAGAACAGAAATGACTTGTTCCTGAAGACATTCTAAAGAATTTGCCACAAAGCACAAAGTATGAAGATAATTCCAAATGAGGAGGAGTAAAAATGTTTTGATCAGTGATAATACTTTTGGAATAAATATATTGATCAGTGATCAAGTTTTAGAATAAATATACTGAGAGGATAATTAAATCTATCCTCAAAACAACTGTTTTGACAGGCACACATTTGGATATAAAATCTGGGAGCACTCATACTTTAATAACAATAGAAACCACAATCATTTCCATCTGTTTCACAGTAAAGGGGGTTATAAAGCCAAAAATTTAAGAGTTCAGACTTTAAACAACATAAAGAAAAACTGTCTTTCCACTATGGCGAACACACAACTTTTTTTTTTTTTTTTTGAGAAAGCAGGATTTATTGAGTACAGAAAAGCTCCCACAGTGGGAGGGAACCTGAGGGGATTGCCCAACAGAGAACTATTTTGTAAGAAACTTTCAATTCTGTGGCTCTAGAGTTCTAGAGTAATTGATACATCCTAGTTCTTTCTCATCCATTATGAAGATTATAATCTAAAGAGATAAGCAAAGAAAAAATGTTTTCTAGATTAACATCTTTTTCTCATAGAAAACCAAGTTCTATTTTATCTTTGGAGGGCAGAATTCACCATGAAATTATGTCAGCAAAGCAAATGTTTTATTTGCAATTGTTTCATTTTCTACTCTTTAAAAATAACTATTCACATTTTTAAAAATAAATTTTTTTTAAAACTTCAGCATGCTACTCAGAGTGAATTTAAAATAAATGAATAAAAATAGCTATTAGATTTTATTAAATTCATGTAGAAAAATAATAAACTTGTATGCTAAACAGGAAGAAAACCTCAGGGCCAAAGAGTGAGATAATTGTTCATTTAGACAAGTTTTGAGTCATCTAGCTGAGCTGTACTGGTTTCACAGACTTGGAACACAGATGATATGCAATTTACCAAGTTCCAAATTTATTTTGAACTTCCTCATACAGGCGGAAATATACTGCTGCTTGTCTAAAACTGCAAAAAGCATCTTTTTTCTCCACTGGAATAGCATCCTGGGATATACTCAATCTTTTCTGAGTTAAGGGAATAAAGGTAAGAAAAAAATCATAGCGGAACATTTACTTCAAGTCTAGTTTTTTCAAATACATCCATGGTTTTGAACAACTAAAAAAAATGCACACCATTTAATAACAAGAGCTATCCTGTCAAAGTAAAACCTATTTAGATCCAAGTTTCATATCCTAATAGACCACCATGTGCACACAGGACTATGAACTCACTGATGACAACTGCCTTCAACCTCATCTCAGTTATTTATGTGCTTTTTCTTCTTTAAGGAAAAGAAAACTCTACAACTTTTTTCAAATTATGTACAAGAATCAATTCTGCTAATAATAATCTGATTTCATAATGAAAATCTCTGCAAAAACAGGGAACCAAAACTAGAAAAGTAAATGTTTGGACTATACACAGCAACTTTAACAGAGCTCCCAAACAGTGTGACTCCATAAACAGGCTCCGTTGTATTTGCCAAGTGAGGTAAGATATCAACAGGCAATTTAGGAAACTTTTTGGAGTCCTCACATCACTTTTTGCTTACTTACTCAGCAGTCTAACCCATGTCATAATATGACACATGAATCAGCACCTTAATAAGAGAGGAGATTCATTTCAGCAAGCACGAAGAAAAACAGGCTGCTATTTCATGAGGACTGAAATGTGTGGAATGGGGAAAAGAAAAGAAGAACCTTTATTATTTATTTTCATATATCCTTTTTTAAAAACTTCAAAAGAATGAACAGACATATCTGAAAAATAAACTTTTGGGTATCCCTCCCAATAAGGCAATGAACATGAACTTGCCAATCTATCTCTAGCTCCCACAGAGGGCTCCTCATCCTCACAGAACCAAACAAAGAAGTCCTTAAGCGGGAGCCAGTGTGGGCTTTGAATAAAACACACTGTATTGCTTCAAAGAACCAAAAAGAAATAGGAAGACAAAGGGTGACTGTACTTAAAGTGCCTTTAAAACATTATTCGCTCAAAATTTGACTATACTATCCATAATGCATAAAGCTGTATCAGGAGGATATAGTTTAACATTCAAAGTTATAGGTTTTCAGCATATTGAAAGCTCTATGACCCTTGCTCTATATTCTTGCCTTTCCAAGTTTTAGTGAACACTGGATGTAACCTTAAAAACCCACTACATTAAGAAATTGGCACTGGTGAAGTTTTCTAATAAAACTGGGATGAGGCCATGCAACTTTTTTAAAATTCAGCAATAAAAAATAAATAACTTTCAAATTCTAAAATATATCTCTAGACCAATATTTTTTTGCCCTGAAAAAATCTCTACATAAAGTTTCAAGCTGCATGAACCAACTGTAAAATTCCACATAAGCATTTTTGGGGAAAATCAACTGATAGAAACTCTCAATTCCTTTACTGAAAAAATATTTTGGCACTTTCCTGTCATACTATAAATAAGTCGAGTCTAAGCTTTTTGAAACAGATATCTGCTACAGAGATTTATTATGCATTTAATTACTTGCATTTATACATCTAATTTTAAATGTACCATGCAAACAAATATCAAAGTTCATTTTCAAGCGTTCAAGAAGTTCCAGTCTAGCTTAGAAAGATATGGGCATGCGACATATACATATAGATTATAAATTAAACCTTTATGTCATAAAAGTCTACAAACATGAACAGGCCTCATGGGGTTATAAATCCATTTATCATAAATGTCTAATACATCATCTACTTTTCTCCTCCATTGTGTCTCTGATCTCCTCATTCTTTTAAGATATTATTCATCTATTTCTTCCTTCTCCTCTTCCAGTGTAAGCTGCAACTGGGAGGCTATTTGCATTTTAGAAATAGAAACAGTGCTACAGTGTCCTGCACAGGATTCACTTCCAAATGAGATGTGAATTTATCCAAGTTTGATCCACTTTTTATAGTCCTAAGGACACAATGCTAATTTGGAACCACAAATCATTTCAGTGGACAAATGTGATGCAGAAGGGATGGAAAACACCTTACATTCATATAGTGTTTTATAGTTCACTGTTCTTTTCACAGATGTTATCTCATTTGAACGTCCCAACAACCTGCGAGATATGGAAGGGTATATTACTATCCCCACAGGACCATGATCAGGGGACTCAGAGATTAAGAAACCTCACCAAGGTCACTCAGCTGGAAGCCAGAGACACAACTAGAACCTGAGCCTGTGCTTTCAGACAGAATCCAGAGTTGAAGGACAGTTTTTTCTTCTTCTTTGTGATCTACTGTCCAACTTCTTTGAAGGGTAAGACAGGGAAAAAACTCAAGCAATTAATTCTGCCCATAAAAATGCATTTCTGTGAGTAAAAATGTAGTCACTACAATTCCTCAAGAAGAATTCCCTCAGAGATGCTTAAATTGCTAGGGTGGGAAAAACTCTTATTACCTTTCAAAGTATGTGGCATTTAAAATAATACTCAAGTATAAAGTTCAATTACTTTCCTAATTTACAGATGGTTTGGCTTTTCCATTTAGCACTGTAATTCTCCCCTCAGTCTGTACTAGTAACATGATATGAAGACAGACAGACAACATAGGCATTATACCAAGCCACAAAGAATGTGTGAGCTTACAGCCATGGACAAGTTCACTTGGGCTCCTCTGCGTAGTAAGCTCTGAGTACAGGTCACATCTTTGCCCTTCAAGAAGAAACTGACTCAGAGCAGTTTTCACTAGGCCACTTACTTGCCCTGGAGGCTGCAATTAGCAGCTGAAGATTCCCCAATCTCCAGCCTACATCTGTTACAGGAAAACTCCATACCCTTGGGGTCCATGTCAACTGATTACCACCTCTCAATGTCCAGATATTTCAACAAGTCCAATCTGTTCAAAATCAAATGACCGCCTCCCCACAAATCGAACTCGGCCTTCTTCCACTTTCTCACCTCAACTAATAGTTCCTACAGTCAAAAGTCAAAAGCCTGGGCAGCATCCTTGAATTCTCCTTCTCTCTCCTCTGTCACATCCAATCAACTACCAAGTTTTGAAATAAATTGTACTTTTGAAGAACCCCAAGACTGTAGACTACCGTAACACTACCTTAGCAGCCTCTTACAAGACACCAACGAAAAGTTAGTAACAGCTCACATTTCTTGAGCACTTACTTTGTGCCAAGCACTGTTCTAAGCTTTGGGTATGAGTGAATTTAAGTCACACGACCATTTAAGGTTGGTAAGAGTCTTATCCTTGTTTTAAAGATGAAGCAGCAGCTACAAAGAATCTAAATATCTCCCCCCAAGGAATACGGTGAAGCCCAAGGTCTTAACATGGTGCTGAACTCTCTCACTTCTGTGTCCTTGCATGTGCTTTTCTTCTCTGCTTAGAAGCCCTTTCAACCTTGTCTTCCCCGCTTCAAAGGTCAGCACAAGCATGTTCTTCTCTAGAAAGTCTTCTAATGCCCCCTACTGGTGCTCATCTCTCTAAGTCAGTCGTTCTCAAAGTTGGCTGCATGCTCTAAAAACTTAGATGCCTAGATTCCATCTCTAGAGATTCTGATGTCATTGGTCTGGGTTCCAGACTGGGCACTAGAACTTTTTTAAGTTCCCCAGGAGACTCTAACGTGCAGTCAAAGTTGAGATCCACTGAATCGTAAGGGATTTTATGTCTGTGCTGATAACTGCATTGTGAGCTTCAAAGAGTTTCACAATAACCTGAGGGCAAGGGTTTTTTCCAAAACGAAAGATGCCTGGACCCCACCTAAAAAGTAATCAGAACCATGGGAAGGGTCCTGGAAACTATTTGTCTCCTTGAATAATTCTAATGTATAGCCAGATTTGGGAACTCTTTCCTAGATTAGAAATGGGTCTTTTCAGAATACTGTTGGTGGAAGTGCAAATTAGTACAACCTCTATAGAAATCGGTATGGAGATTTCTAAAAGAACTAAAAGCAGACCTACTGCTCGATCCAGTAATCCCACTACTAGGTATCTACCCAAAGGAACAGAAGTCATTACACAAAACAGATACCTGCACTCGTATGTTTATTACAGGACAATTCACAATTGCAAAGATGTGGAATCAACCTAAATGCCCATCAACTGATCAGTGGATAATGAAGATGTGGTATGTATATATATATCATGAAATACTATTCAGCCATAAAAAAAGAATGAAATAACGTCTTTTGCAGCAACTTGGGTAAAATTAGAGAACTTCATCCTAAGTGAACTAACGCAGGAGCAAAAAACCAAACACTGCACGTCCTCACTTATAAGTGAGAGCAAAACTAAGGGTATGCAAAGGCATAGAGAATGATATGATGGACACTGAAGACTCAGAAGGGGATGGAGGGATAAAAATTCACCTATCAGTACAATGTGCACAGGTGGTGGTGGTGGTAGTGGCAGGTACACTTAAAGCCCAGATTTCTTTGCCTCTACACAATGCACCCATGTAACCAATACTCTGTACCTCCTAAAGCTACTGAAATAAGTAAAATAAAATAAATGTTTTTTTTTACTTGCCGCTCCCCCAGGGTCAGCATGATACACAGCCCATAGTTGGACTGTGATAAAATTTGTGTAATGAAGATCTAGTATATGGGGACTGGGTATATATATTCAATATTCCAACTTCCTGCAGCAGCACAAGGAAAAGTTGCTTCCTATGCAAATACTGGGCAGCTTTTCAAATGTGTTTTTTTTAATCCACCAGTGCCCCCTACTGACCCAAAGATTAATAGCTAAATCAAAACAATGGTTCAGTTAAACATTTTAATTAAATATGCACATGCCGGCTGGGTGGCTCAGCCTGTAATCCCACGCCTTTGGGAGGCTGAGGTGAGTGGATTGCCTGAGCCCGCGGGTTCGAGACCTGCCTGGGCAGCAAGACCTCATCTCTACAATAAAAATCAAAAAATCAGCCAGGCGTGGTAGCACATGCCTGTAATTCCGGCTACTCAGAAGGCTGAGGCGGAAGGATCGCTGGAGCCCAGCAGGCGAGGCTGCGGTGGCCGGAAGCGGCCACTGCACTCCAGTCTGGCCGACCGAGTGAGACTCCAACTCAAAATAAATAAATAAATAAATAAATAAATAAATATGCACATAACTAGTGAGATACATTGTACTCCACCACTACCTATACTATCAATTCCTTTGCCCTCCAGTCCCAGTTGACTCAAGCTGTTAACACCCAAACCCAGATCAATCCTACCATTTGCTCCAATCCCACTTGGCACAGACTTGCAAGAAGAGTGCTCTCAGCAGAGCCCCCCAAGGATCTGGCCTATCTTTTTTGTTCTTTGGTCAATGCCTCTTCCAAATCCCACCATGCGCAAAAACCATCCACCTCAAAAGCACAAGAAACCATTCATCTACTGATTGCCTCAATTCTTGCTATTCAACATGTGATTAGGGGATCTGCAGCATCTAAAGCATGCAGAAGCTTGTTAAAAAGTGAAGAATCTGAGGTCCCAACCCAGACCCACTGAATTGGAATCTTCATTTTAACAAGAGTCATAAGTACATTAAAGTTTGACAAGCACTGGTTCGCAATTAATAGACCTAACACTGTCATTTTATGACAAATATTATGTAATGCTCTTTTGCTATCCTGAAATTCATCATCAATCTATATGGATAGGTCCAAAAAGGCAAAGATATTAACATAATATGATGGCACATAAAGGTGAATAAAAAGGAAAGATTTCTATGAATTATATTTCAGTACAAATATGTTCAACGCAGCTAAAGGCATAAAGAACAACCCCTTGAGTTTCCAAAACATACCCTAAGGGAGTGAAGAACCACCCAGTAGAAATCTGCTGGTAGAAATCCCTCACACCTTTCCATTCCTTCCATGTCACAAGTGGAAATATCTCTCTCCTCTCCCCTGCCTTCTTTTTTTTGAGTCGAGGTCTCACTCTGTACCCAGACTGAAGTGCTGTGGCACGATCATGGCTCATTGCAGCCTCTAACTCCTGGGTTCAAGCAATCCTCACTTCTCAGCCTCCTGGCTAGCTGGGACTACAAGTCCACATCACCACACCTGGCTAGTGTGTGTGTGTGTGTGTGTGTGTGTGTGTGTGTGTGTGTGTGTGTGTGTGTGTGTAGAGATGAGGTATCACTATGTTACCCAGGCTGGTCTTGAACTCCTGGGTTCACGCAATCCTCCCACCTCAGCCTCCCAAAGTACTGGGATTATAGGTGTGAGTCACCACGCCTGGCCTTTTAAAGCTGAGTGATTCTCTCTTGTAAAAGCTCTTTGTACACTCCTCCCTAGACCATAAACACTACCAAATCTTGAATACTGTAACAACCATAAAATAACTCTAGAACCTTGACCCAACATTTCCTTCTAGTTACCATATTCTCTCTCCTTCCCTTGTCAAGCTTATCAACCACCATTGTATCCATTTACTCACCCCTCAGTCACCAAGTTAATCTTTCACTTCCATCAGTAAACCTATATGTATAAGAATCATGAAAGCTTTCCAAAGTGCCCAAATCAACGAACACTTCTCCAAACTCATCTAACTTAAATCTCTTAATGGACATTGCTGGTTGCATATCCAGTCTCCATTCCCCTCTTCCTTCCTAAAAGAACCCCATTGTGTTCATGAATTCATTCCTCTCCCCTGTGATTAAGGTTAAGTGACCCCATCCTGAGCTGATCCTGTTTAAACCCAGCCAATCAGAGCATGGCATTCCCCTCACAACTATTATCAGGTCAGGGGCAGACACCTGACCTAAGTTGGTTCCAATCACACTGGAGGAAGAGTATAATCCAAGCATGGGAGCTTTGTCCCCTCTCCTCCTCTTGCACTAGTGAATGAGAGTGTGTATGTTACTGGCAGTCATCTTGCAACCCTAAGGGAAACCAATCTTACTGTGGAAGGCCAAGAGACAGGTCCTTGATGACACTGTTGACCCACCGAATCAACAACCCTGGAGTCCATCCTTCCTATGGACTTCATGATATTTCTTCTTACTATTTAAGCAATTGGGTTTTCCCAGCTGAAAGCATCTTAACACAGCCTGCTCTCCTTGAACTTTCCTCCCTTGACTTTCTAAACATCACTCTTTTTTGTTCCTACTTCTACTTCTCAAAACTCCGGCTTCCTCTCTTCCTCTGCCTACTCCTTACATTCTTGATGTCCTCCAAGATTTGTTGTGATCTTTTCTCTTTTTATTGAGAGGACAGAAAAGCTCCCAGTGGGAGGGGACCCCAGGGGGGGTTGCCCTGTTGTGACCTTTTCTACCCAAAGTACATGTCACCGGAAATAATTCCAGCTCACTGTATGCTTCCTTTGACATATCAAAAATGAGTTACCAGCACTTCTCCCAATGGAATACTATTGCTGATGTTCCCCAGCTCATATACCTGAAGAACTAATTGTCTTCCAAAACTGAATTTTAGTATCTCCTCTGTGAGGCCTCCCCTGAAGTCCCCAGAGCTTCCTTTCCTTTTCTGCACCATGGACCTCTTTGGCAGTCTGTGAGCACTGTGGATCCCTTCTCAAAAGAATGCTTCTAACTGTACACAATAAAATGAAAATTATATTGACATAGTTTTATTTTTAAAACTCAAATTTCTAATATAGTAATATGTGCTTCTTTATTAACTCTAAATAAAAAGATCTAGCAGTGGGTTTTATCTACTACAATTCTTAAGTAGTGATGAGCATAAGTATTTTGAAATCTGCAACAACTGTAATGTGATCTGAAAATGTGACTTGCACTGGTACTGTGACTTCTATTGGTGACAGGTTCTAATACAACTGTGGTTTGCTGCTGTGGGAACCTGTTAAATTAATGACCAACAATTAACCCACCATACCTCCTTATATCCATGCCCTTATGTAGTCCTCCCATCACATCAACTCTGGACTGGGCTGTGATTGGTTTTGACATTAGCAAATGTGAGGCAGGTAAGTGTCTGTGCATTGGGTCTTGCCCTCTTGGAACCCAGTAACCATGTGAGGAAGTTCAAGCTAGGTACATGGAGGGGAACCAAGCCCCCAGACATGGGAGGGAGGCCACCTTTCAGTCAAGCCACCAGCTGAATTCAGCTACTGGGGATGCCAGCAGAACAGCCCAGCCAACTAGTAGATTGTGAGAAATAATAAATCATTATTGTTTTAAGGCACTGGTTTGCAGTGGTTCCTTACCCAACAAGAGAGATTTAAAACAGTTACCCATATTCATTACTGAAGGAAATGCTCAATTTCAGTTGGAGGTTGGTGAAAATAATTATTTCTTCACTTATTTTCAGAGATACCCTATCTGCAGACCCTTTGAGAGGCTGAAGACCCCAGGTTAAGAACTCCTGGTTAAGTTATGTAGATTCTGTTCTTTTCACTACCATACTACATTGTGGTACCCATATAAACTGTTGTAGTCCTAAAACTGACCTGAGCTCCTAGCACGTAATAGATGTTTAACACAAATTTATCAAATCAATGAAAGCTGATTATGGGAGCTGTCTTCCTGACTAAACTGTGAGCTGCCTGAAAACAGAATAAAAACAAATACAAGTGCTTTACACATACCAATTTACTTACTCCTTATAACAACCCTATGAGGTAGATGCTATTATCCCAATTTCAGCAATAAGAAAACAGGCCTAGAGAGGCCCAAGTGATTAGTACAAGGTTACACAGCTAGAAAGTGGCAACGCCGGGACTGGAAGGCAGAATCCATGCTCTGATTTTATAGCCTATAAAAGCACATTGCAAGAACTCAGCACAACTTTTAAATGAGTAGTACAATTTTGAGATTTCATTAGCACTATTGTATGGGTACTGTGCTTCCTGAAGACTCAATTTTGTAAATTAATTTTTGGTTGCCTGCAATGTATTTTATGTAACTTACTTTTTCAAAAGTAGAATAATGGTTTAATGCTAAGTTAAAGTTCATAAAACGGAAGGAAGGGGGTCGACTTGTCTATATTAAAAAATGTTCACTGGGGAGTGAAGCAAAGCTCCAGTTTCCCTTCTTACCCAGCCATTCCACACCAGCCTCCCCCACACCCGGCACAACTTCTCCGAAGGTGACCCTCCGCTCAACCCACACCAGGTTCTGAAACCTGACCCTGCCAGGCAACCAAAGCCGCAAACCCTGCAGTGCCCTGAGCTGGCCTCACCGTACCCACGATCTCATGAGGGCACCTGCCGAGGGGATGGGTACTTTGTGGGGAGGCGCTTTAACTTTCAAAGTGTTTTATTCACAAGAGCATGACCCAAAAGGCCGCCCCCACCCACCCTGGGGTCTCACGCCTCCACCCGGCAGCCGCCAGTCCCAAGCTGACAGGTGAATGAACCTCGGAGCCGGGACGCAGCCGGCCCGGTGGCGGGAAAAGCCTCGGGATGAGCCCGGCCTGGTCCCCACGAGGGCGCGGGGAGGGCTCCGGACGGCCGGGAGGGGGCGGTGACAGCTATAACCCGGCTCTACGCTCTCACCTTGAACATGTCGCTGGCAGCGGTGGCTCCGGCAGGGTCACCCCGGCCTCGGCCACGCCCACTACGGAGAGGTGACTACGGAGGCCCAGTAGGGACCTGATTTCTCCGACCACCAGCAGGCCGGGGTGCGGGTGGCTGTGGGTGCCGGTAGTACAACCCACTTGATGCGACGGAGGCTTAGTTCAACCACCCCGTGTTGGAAGCGGCGACGCTGAGCTGCAAAGCGTCGCTCCCCGGCGCCGGGCGGCGGGCGAACGCAAGCCCCGCCCTCCCAGAGGCCCCGCCCCTGCGCCGGCAGTTGCTAGGCGGCAAGAAAGCGCTGACTCTGTGTGGGCGGCACGCGGGGGCGCGAGGAGGGAGGCGCAGTACGCAGCGCTGCGCTGAGAATCCGCTTTCGCCGCCACGATTGGACGCCCAGCGGCGTGAGCTGGGTACCCTTGTGCGCAGAGGCTGCCGGGAGGGGGCGCCTGGGGCGCCTCGGGCGGCTTTGAGAGCCTCGCAACCGGAAGCCGCCGATTGGGGGCCTGGATCTACCTCCCAAAAGGTTTTTAGGTTTTTACTGTGGGCTGGACTTTTCTCAGGTTTTACATTTCAATCTCATTTGCCAGGTTCTTTCATCACAAAAGGCTCTGATTTCTTTTTCTCTTTAAGATGCTTAAGTGTCAGTTTCTCAATGGGAATCAAATGTTTGTCCTTTATTACTTGTAGAAGTAATAATGGCAATAACTAGCTTATTAACAAGACTAGCAAGCACTAATACAGGACTTACGATATACTGAGCTCTGATCTAAGCTCCTTACTCATATTCATCTAATCTGTCCAACAACCCAAGTAGGTGAGCACGATTATTATTCCCAGTCTATAGATGAAAAAATTGAGGCACAGAGAAGTTCAGTAATTTGTACAAGGCCACAGGGTAAGTGGGAAGCCAGAATCTAAACCCAGGTAGACTTGGAAACCTGTGCTCTACCCTAAATAATTGTTGCACTATGTCATAATGAGTGTGTATTTACTATTTCATTCTGTATTTCTGTTCTAACCCAATAAATAGAAAGTATAATCCCCATCCAGGTGCGCATGTGGAAATTTGGGAATTTGTGCAGTGGTGTGTCACTGCCCTCTAGCCAAGATCATTCGGAACACACCTGTAGTTGGAGAAGTTAGTTTCCTCACTGTTGCAAGAAAAATATACATCTAGGGGAACAGTGGGGCATTTCAGTAAGTATTAGAACGATTTATCATAGGATTTGGACTTTAGTTGGGTAATTTGGGGGCAAATTGAAGGAAGCAGGGCTTTACTTCTGCATTGAGTGTTGTTAAGGAGCCAGGGTAATGACCCAGCTGTGAGTGCCAGGGCAGCTCCCAGATCTTGAGGGTTGCTTTTCTATTAAGAGGATTCCATATTCCATACTGTTCCCATCCCCACAGAGAAAATTGAATAGACTCATAAGGTTCTGAACATTACACATATATAAAAGTGTGAAGTATATGATAAACGAGGGCAGAAGTTGTTGTTGTTGTTGTTTAGAGAGACAGGGTCTCACTGTCGCCCAGGCTAGAGTGCAGTGGTGCGGTCATAGCTCATTGTAACCTTGAACTCCTGGGCTCAAGGGATTCTTCTGCCTCGTCCTTAATTTTTTAAAAAAATTTTTGTAGAGATGAGGGTCACACTATGTTGCCTAGGCTGGTCAAACTCCTGTCCTCAAGCAGTCCTCCTGCCTCAGCCTCCTAGAGTGCTGGAATTACTTGTATGAGCCACTGCACCGGGCTTAGGGCAGGAGTTCATATAACTTAATTTTTTACTAACCCCTAACTGAACGTTAGCATTTCTTTCAATTATAAGGTAGGCAACAAACCATAGTAGTATTAGAAAAACCTGTGACTGTGACTTTGTCATCAATAGAGAGCACAGATAATTTATTTTTTTAAGACATTGGGTCTCCTTTGCTTGCCCAGGCTGGAATGGAGTGACGCAATCATAGTTTACTGCAACCTCCAACTCCTGGGCTCAAGGAATCCTCCTGCCTCAGTCTCCCAAGTAGCTGGGACTACAGGCATGATTCACTGAGCCCAGCTAAGCACAGATATTTTCATATTACATTCCAGTCATGGTAGATATCTCACAATATCATTTATACTCATTACTACTTCAAAAGTACAGTAGTTTTTGTTTAATGCTTAAATAAGATACATTTACTATAATTTTGTTTTCAAAAATATTTGGATGATTTTAATATAATTGGAGCCCTTTGTAATCCTATGTATTTTATGTTATGCATTTTAAAAATATAATTTTAGAAGAGATCTGTCAATAGAGGAAAAGTTAAAGAGCCCCTGGTTTAGTAGAAGAGACTAAGGGGGAAAAAAGAGACTCAGCAGTGATTAAGAATTTGGGAGCTGCATCCAAATTGGAGTAATGCTTCAAAGAATCAGAGAGTTTAGTACACACCCTCCCACTTTATCAAGGAAGGAACTGAACCAGTGAGAGGTTGAGTGGCTTGCCCAGAGTCTCACTACCATTTGATGATAAAATCAAGACAAACAGTTTTCAGACAAGCATGTAAAAACTCTCTGTTCTGCTAGGCACAGAAGATACCATAGTTAGCAAGATGCCTCCTGACCTCAACGAGTTTGTTGGGGTGACAGCTAAGGAGTGATGAGATGAATAGGAGGAGGAAGAGGCTGGATACAGAGACCAGTTAGAAGGCTATGGATAGATTCATTTGTCTTTCCCACATACCCATAATATTTTTCATACAAAAAGAAAGTAAATTGTAAGCAACATTAAGAGATCCATGATGCCCTCCTTTTTAAAGAGTTCAGAATTAGCACAACATATGACACTTGAGTCTTATCCAAATAGTATAATAATATAAATAATGGGCTGGGCTTGGTGGCTCAGCCTGTAATCCCAACACTTTGGGAGGCCGAGGCAAGTGGATTACCTGAGCCCGCGGGTTTGAAACCAGCCCAGGCAACTTGGTGAGACCTCGTCTCTACAATAAATAAAAAATTAGCTGGGCGCAGTAGCATGTACCTGTAGTTCCGGCTGCTTAGAAGGCTAAGGCGGAAGGATCGCTGGAGCCCAGCAGGTCGACGCTGGTATGGCTGTGAGTGTGCCACTGCACTCCAGCCTGGGCGACGGAGTGAAACTCCAACTCGGAAAAAATATATATATATAATATAAATAATGACCTCAAAGGCTTAATTTATTGTACTTTCAGATTACTTCATTGTAAGAAAATGAATCATTCCTCAAAAGCAACAGGTACTGGCGTTCCAAAATCAGATAATCAACCATCAGGAAAAGGCCAAAAAGTGCCTTTAGCAAAGACAAGCTCAAAACAATTGTAAGTTCCCATCTTTTGCCTTGTGTCATTTTCCACGACTGAACAGTTTCCAAACAGTATTTACTCAGGTAACTTCAAACATTTCTTGTTTTGTAAGTCAGAAGGTCTTGGTGTTTTAAAATTACTTTTAAATTGAATAATGATGATGATGATTGTAGTTTCTTCTAATTTACAAAGTGTGCTAATGCACATCTATTTGATTCTGACACAACCTTGTGAAACAGTTTTATTATTACATTTTATAAATGAGGAAGCAGCAACTGGGAAAAAATAAGTGGCTTGCAGAAGGTTAAATAGCTAATAAATGGCATCAGCTAGGATTCAAGGGTTTGTTTTCAATACTTCAGGCCTTTTCTTCTCTACATCTACTGTAGTCTGCATTTTGCTAGCCAACAGTGACATTATGCAGGAGTACCTGTCGTGCACATAACCCTGTAAAGGGTACTGACGGGGTGGGAGAGTATGGAGAGAGAGACTCCTGCAATCTGCCAGTGCTGGGACATGAACAAAAGTAGAATAATTCTCTGACCTGACCGGGATGATCTGGTTCAAGCAAGGATCAGAGAAGGGAGTTTCTTTTTCTTTTTTTGAGACAGGGTCTTGCTCTGTCAAGCAGGCTGAAAGGTAGCGGCACCATCATAGCTCACTGCAGCCTTGACCTCCTGGGCTCAAGCGATCCTCCCACTTCCTGAGTAGGTAGGACTGTAGCCGCACATCACCATCTCACCTATTTCTTTTTAAGACAAGGTCTTGCTATGTTGCACAGGCTGGTCTCAAACTCCTGACCTCAAGCAATCCTCCTACCTTGGCCTCCCAAAATGCTAGGAGTACAGGCCTGAGGCACTACAACCAGCCGGGTATTTGTTTTTCTAGGGAATAGTCATCTGCCCCCAGAAAAGAACTGGGCCTCCTGTAATTTCGACTATTCCACATTCCATTTTCATAGCGCTTGAACTATTTGGACAGTGTCTTGAAGAACTAACTGTGACTGAATCATTTTAAGTCATGAATGTTTCTAGAAAGTGAGCTTGTCTCCTAACACTTTTTATTTATAATATATATGCCTCTCAATGATAAATTTATAATATATATGTCTCTTGGTGAAAAAGTTTTATCCAGGATTTTTTTTTAATCTCAAGGGAAATGTTCTCAAATATTTCATATCCTCATTCTGACTAGATTCTGCAAATGACCAGTTCCAATGACCACATCCAAATGTTCCTCATTAGGTCAGACTTAGAGCGGGGGATGGGTAGGTGCAGAAGGAGGAAACATAAATTGAAAGTTCTCCAAGATTTTAGGAAATTGAAAACTACTTCATAAATATTAACCTCTTTTTTTCTCTCAGAAGAAAAAGAGACATTTCAGCTCGAATAATACAGAAAGCTTGGATATCTCATACAGACAAAATAGTATTTCAACTCCTGAAACACACAGTTTGTGCAGCGGTATGTATTTTGTTTCTCTGACAGATTTAATTGCTTATCAAGACAAAAAGATCTGTTAAAGACAAAATAACCTTCTTTATATCTTCTATTTGGATCTAATAATGTATGAAGTTCTGGAACTGCTTCTTTTGTTACCACAAAATGAATATTTCTGGACTTTAAAAAACGTAGATGACTGTTTTTCTCTGAAATTAATATATGGTTGGTTTTTATTTTGTTTTTTAATTTGATCCCTTATTTGAAGATGTGAGACAATGATATTCCAGCAATAAAAATTTCTAAACTAAAGGTGCTCTTGCCTTCCACCCAGCAATTTTACTTCTAGGAATCTATTCTATGATATATGTACAATTTCATTGCAGCATTGCTTGTAACAGCAAAGAAAGTAAAGCATATAATGATAGGACGCTGGTTAAGTAAGTGTTGCTGCTTTTATAGTGTTAAACCTTGCAGCATTAACATGATTCTGCAGCAGAAAGATAAGTAAGATAGCTCATTAGTAAAAACTGGCAAGCACAGGACAGTTTAAAAATGTGATCCTATTTGAGTAAAGAACAAAACCAAAACAAGATGCACATCCCTTCTCTCCCAAAAAACAACTCTGGCAACCCCAACAGAGTATTAAGCCTTCTTTGATGTAGTACCAAATATTATGCTAATAAAATAACCCATAATTCCAGAAGTCTATTATTAGTGATGGTCACATTAAGGGAATTTTAGCAGTTCAGAAAAAACTCAAAGTCAGAGCAATGTGTACACTTCTTTGCCATCTGACCCAAAGACCCATTTCTGATGTTAGTAAAAACACAGCACCTCAGAGAAAACCCACCCAGGGGCCAGACATGGTGGCTCAGCCTATAATCCCAGCACTTTGAGAGGCCGAGGTGAGAGGATTGCCTGAGCCCAGGGGTTCAAGAGCAGCCTGGGCAACTTGGCAAGACCTCGTCTCTACAATAAATCACAAAAATTAGCTGGGCGTGGTGGTGTATGTCTGTAGTTCCAGATACTTGGAAGGCTGAGGTGGAAGGATCACCTGAGCCCAGCAAGTCTAGGCTGCGGTGGTCATGAGCGTGCCGCTGCACTCCAGCCTGGGCAGCAGAGTGAGACTCCAGCTAAAAAGAAAGCCCACCCAGGTAAACTCTTGACATTTCAGGTTCGTTGTCCATTGTCTTAGAAGATGGAACTTGTATTTAAGTTAATACCTTACATTAATGCTGTGTCCTTTTAAAAACCCTTTAGTATACATTTTAATGTGATTATCATAGGCGTAAAGATTGGATGTTGTTTGGGGTAAAGAATGGGAGCATTAGAGTCCAACAGAACTAAGTGTGAATCCTGACTTCCCCATTTACTACTTGTATGCCTTTGTATAAGTTACAAAAATCCCCTGAGCCTCAGCCTTCTCATTTGTAAAATGGGTATAATAATATTCTAGACCAGGCATGGTGGCTCACACCTATAATACCAGCACTTTGGGAGACCAGGGTGAGAGATTTGTCTGAGCCCATGGGTTCAAGACCAGCTTGGGCAACTTGGCAAGACCTCATCTCTACAATAAATTTTAAAATTAGCCAGGCGCATACCTGTAGTCCAACTACTTGGAAAACTGAGGCAGAAGGATCACCTGAGCCCAGCAGGTCAAGGCTGCAGTGGCTGTGAGCGTGCCACTGCACCCCAGCCTGGGCAGCAGAGTGAGACTCCAACTCAAAATAAATTAATTAATAATAGAATATTATTATTATTATTATAGTATTGCTGTTGTAAGGATTAAATGAGGTTATGCATATTAGGCACCTAACATAGTTTGTGGTACATAAAAGGTGCTGAAGAGCTAGTGACTTATTACTGTTATCATCCTCATGTTACAGTAATTCATTCAACATCAAATACTTGTTAAATGTCTGCTGTGTTCCAGGCACTGTACTAGATACTAGGAATATAGTGGCAAAGAAGAAAAACATTGCTCCTACCTTCATGAAGTTTACAATCTAGTAGGAGACACAGACAAGCTTATAGGTAATTATATATATATATTGTGAAAAGTGTTTTCATAGGGAAAGAACAGTGCTTGCGATCTCAAGAAGGGACTGATACCTAAATTTGAAGGCCAAAAAGGTTAAGTTATTGACTCAAGGCCACACAGCTGATAAGTGGAAGAGCCAAAACAAAAATCCACCTATGCAGAACTCCAAGTCCAGCATACTATTCACTTTACCATGCTGCCTCTGTTACAGACCATAAATTGTGTCTGGGCAGGATACTGCTTTCCTTTTACAGCACTGTCCTCTATTTCAGGAATACTATGTGACATATGAAATACTGAAGAAAGTAAGCCCCTTAGAGGCTAACCTTATTAAAGATCCCAGCATGAAGTGTAAAGTCAGATTCAGGTAATGTGTCTATGCTGATTTATTTCAAGTACTTAGTTAATATGAAGAAATCTTAGAAAATTTTTTTAATCCTTATATATAACTTCTTAGGATATAATTACAAAGTAAGTATGTTATTCTTATTTACATTTGTTATGTGAAGAAATTAAGGCATGACTCTGGCTAAAAGTTGTCATGAAAGTAGCTCTCATTTCCCATTCTGTGTCCAGTCTGACACAGGCATGAGAATAGTTGTGAGCACACCAAAGTGTGGGTCTTTCATCCTCTGCAATCTATTTTATTACCAGTCTGTTTATGCTCTGGCATAGCCTTTACTCATATCTTAAGCATAAGTGGGATAAGTAACTGAGCCCAAAACCTAATGCCAAATGTCTAATTTTTTATCTTTATTTCAGATTTAGTGGTGAATCTTTTCCACCTTTCATCGTGTTTAAAATTTTTCTTCATACTGAAGGCCGTGGTTACAAGTACTTTAGCGGGAAAAATGTATTAAGGCCATCAAGTGAGGTGATGTTTCATGATATACCATTTTATGTTAATTTAGCTTCTGTCTAGTATCTGAATTACATGCTAAGTTTTCAGACTAAGTTATTTCACCATTAAACAGTCCATCAAGCAGGTAGTATTTTTTTTAAGCTTTGTGTTTCAAAGTATCTCTAAACAAACATTTGAAATGAATTGCTTATATAAGACTCAAGAAAATAATCCATCAGTTGTATTTGTATTAAAATTTTGGTTTGTTAATAATGGACTAAAGTGACCTAATGGTCAGAGCTTTTAAATTATGCAGAACTTTTGATGCAATTTTATTTGTTTTAATGGAATTTTATTGTTTCTTTGATTCTATTAGCACATTTGGAAAAATGTCCTGGACTATGTTATTGAAAATGAACTTTTAAAATATTTATCCTTTTTCACATGAGTTCTCATCATACTTTTAAGTTTCATGAATATTCACCATAAATTGTATGTACAGAATAGAAATCACCTGGGGATCTTGTTAAAATGCATTTTAGACCAAACTGCTGTCCATAGACCATGATTTTTTTTTTTTTTTTTTTTTTTGAGTAAGAGTCTCACTCTATTGCCCAAGCTGAAGTGCAGTGGCACGAAGCCACCACAACCTTGGCCTGCTGTGCTCAAGCGATCCTTCTGCCTCAGTCTTCCAAGTAGCTGGAACTGCAGGTGTGTGCCACCATGTCTGATTAATTTTTTGATTTATTGTAGAGACGAGGTATTGCCAAGTTGCCCAGGCTGGTCTCAAACCCCTAGTAGGGCAATCCTCTTGCCTCCGCTTCCCAAAGTGCTGGGGTTACAGGCAGGAGCAACCGCGCCCGGCTAGATCACACTTTTAATAGCAAGGCTTTACAGTGGAGATTTTATTTCTTTGACCCCTATATATGACTTTAATTGAGTAAAAAAGGTGAACATTCTCATATATAACCTTTTATAAACCACACAGCAAAGGTTATCATTCTGCAATCCCAGCAAGATCCCCCCTCTGGAAATATTTCCCACAAAAAGTATGCCCCATCTTAAATCATGAGTTCTAGTATGTATGCAGGAGAGAAAACAACACAGCCTGGTAGTTTCTGATCAGAACCAACATGGGTAGCATTGACTCTGAAGATTTTTAGAAAAGGAAAAGGGACTGCTTTTCTCTATATTCTTAGGCAATATCAGAGAAAATTTAATGTTGTTTCAGAAATGTATCAGAGATGGGGTACATTTTTATTATGAAATATGGTATTCAAAAACATTAGTACATTTTATATAGATTGACTTCAAATGGGAAAGTATATGTTTATTCTACATTTGAGGGATAAATTCATGCCACATTTATCTACAGAATAAGCTTACAGTTGTCCTTATAAAATATCATTGTTTCTTTTCTGAGGTTAGATAATGGGGCTTTTCTAGAAACTGAAATTCTCCTGGGTCTGCTCCTACTGGTCCCTGTGCTGTGCCCAGGCTTGAGCAAATGAGAAACTTACAGGCAGTGACTGGAATTCACTTAGTATATACTAAAACTTATTATAATACTGCATAATAACTTAAATTTGTGTTTAAAGTAGCCTAGAGATAGAAAAGGAAAATATACCTTTATGCCTTTCTCATCTGTGCTGCAACTTTCACTCTATTGGGTTAGTCACTGTTAATAGTTTGCTGAGTATCCTTCATTTTTTTTTTTCCCATGAAAATATACACACAAAGAGATTTTAAAATTTCATTTGTTCCTTTGTAAAATTGTGGTTTTACTATTCAGCTTGAATTTTTCACTAAACATTATAATGGGTTCTAAATGATCAGAATATACCCAACTTGAAGAGTTCTTTTTCCCTTTGGTTCAGCTTCAAAACAAACTCTGGTAACACTTAAATTTGTAGTTGATAGAAAACTTGTAAAAGTGAAATTTTTCTCACTCTAAACTTACTTAACTCTTTTGCTCTTTGAACGTAGGTATTGTGTCTTTAGCAAGAAATGAGTTCATTTTAGTCCATTCAAATGTTGAGTCTAAGTTCACATCTAAAGGAGGGGGAGTTTTACAGATTTTTCTTGTTGTTGTTCCATCTTTTCCCCTCTTCTTATTTCCATTTCTAGTTTCATTTTCTTATCATTTTCCAACTGTATTTCTTTTTTAAAATTTAATCAATATTTTTTATTATGATGTTGTGGGGTACAGTTAAGGGTTAGGTATACAAATATGCTTCGTTCCAGCACCCTTGTTGATAAGAGGTGTCTCCTCATCCCCAGACAGATATTTACTACCGTTAATCCTGTCTCCCTTCCCCTCCCCCCCATAGTTTCCCACCACTGTCAGTCATTTTCTTATAGTATTATGTTGGATGTTCAAGGTCCACTATATGAGTGAGAACATGTGATACTCAGATCTTTGTTTCTGTGAGAGGTCACTCAGTATTATAGACTCTAGTTCCATCTAGGTTGCTGTGAAATTCATGATTTTGTTCTTTTTTATGGCTGCATAGTATTCCATTGTGTATATGTTCCACGTTTTTTTAATCCAGTCCTCTTTTGATGGGCAACATGGTTACTTCCAGGTTCTTCCTATTGTGAACAATTTTGCAATAAACATACATGTGCAGGTATCTTTTCTATAGAGTGATTTGAGTTCTTCAGGGTATATTCCCAGTAGGGGGATTGCAGGATCATATGGGAGGTCGATATTTAGAGCTTTTAGAAATCACCATACTGCTTTCCACAGAGGTTGCACTAGTTTACATTCGCACCAACAGTGTAGAAGTGTTCCCTTTTCGCCACACCCTCTCCAGCAACTGTTATTTTTTGAGTTATTGATAATTGCCATTCTGCTTGGAGTTAGGTGATATCTCAGTGTGGTTTTGATTTGCATCTCCCTGATGATTGGTGAGGTTGAACATTTCTTCATGTGTCTGGTGGCTGCTCGGATGTCTTCCTTTGAGAAGTGTCTGTTCATATCTTTTGCCCATTTTATAATGGGGTTGTTTGTTATTTTTCTTTTCAGCATGTTTGAGTTCCTTGTAGATCCAAGATGTTAAGCCTTTGTCAGACCTGGAGTTGGCAAATACTTTTTCCCAGTCTGTAGGCTGTCTCCCTGCTCTCTTGATGGTTTCTTTGGCTTTGCAGAAGCTTATCAGTTTAATGAGGTCCCACTTGTCTATCTTATCTCTTATGGCCTGTGGTTTTCGAGTTTTGTTTAGGAATTGGATGCCAGTTCCAATTTCCATGAGGGTATTTCCTTCATTTTCTAAGGTTCTTATGGTTTGAGGTTTTACATTTAGGTCTCTGATCCATTTGGAGTTAATTTTTGTGTATGGGGATAGATAGGGGTCCTGTTTCAATCTTCTGCATGTGGTCAGCCAGTTTCCCCAGAACCATTTACTGAATAGGTTCTCCTCTCCCCAGTGGTAGGTGGTGGAGGCTTTGTCGAAGATGAATTGGTTGAGGAATTGAGGTTTCACGTCTGGAAGCTCAATTCTATTCCATTGGTCTATATGCCTGTTCCTGTACCAGTACCAAGCTGTTTTGATTATTGTAGCTTTATAGTAAAGTTTGAAGTCTGGTAATGTGATACCACCTGCTTTGTTTTTTTTTTTTTGCTGAGGATTGTTCTGGCTATTCTTGGTCATTTGTGTTTCCATATGAATTCCTGTGCTGTTTTTTCTAGGTCTGAGAAGAATATTGCTGGTATTTTGATGGGTATTGCATTAAATCTGTAGATTGCCTTAGGTAGGATGGACATCTTCACAATGTTGATTCTTCCAATCCATGAGCATGGGATATTTTTTCACTTGTTTGTGTCATCTTTGATTTCTTTGAGCAGTTTTTTGTAGTTTTCACTGTAAAGGTCTTTCATGTTTCTGGTTAGGAAGATGCCAAGGTATTTCATTTTTTTGGTGCCTATTGTGAATGGAATTGTGGTTTTTATTTGGGTTTCTGTTTGTTTATTATTGGTGTAAAGAAATGAGTTGTCTTTTGCACATTTATTTTATATCCTGAGACTTTGCCAAAGTCCTTTATCAGTGTAAGGAGGTTTTTGACAGATTCTCTTGTGTTTTCAAGGTACAAGATCATGTCATCTACAAAGAGAGAAAGCTTGACTTCCTCTTTTCCTATTTGGATACCCCTGATTGCCTTCTCTTCTCTGATTGCTCTAGCCAGGACTTCCAATACTATGTTGAACAGGAGGGGTGAGAGTGGGCATCCTTGTCTAGTTCCAGTTTTCAGGGGAAATGGTTCCAATTTTTGTCCGTTTAGGAGTATGCTGGCTGTGGCTTTCTCGTAGATGGCTTTTACTATTTTGAGGTATGTTTCCTGTATACCTAGCTGTTCGAGGGTTTTTATCAAGAAAGGGTGCTGGATTTTATCAAAAGCTTTTTCTGCATCTAATGATATAATCATGTGGTTTTTGTTTTGACATCTGTTGATGTATTTAATTACATTTATGGTTTTACGAATGTTGAACCAGTCTTGCACCCCAGGAATGAAAGCCTACTTGGTCATGATGGATGAATTTTGAGATGTATTGTTGAATCCGGTTCGCTAGGATCTTGTTGAGAATTTTAGCATCTATGTTCATCAAAGATATTGGTCTGTAGTTCTCTTTCTTTGTTGGATCTTTACCTGGCTTGGGTATCAATGTGATGTTGGCTTTTTTAAATGATTTGGGGAGAGTTCCATCTTTTTCAATCGCCTGGAATACCTTCAGTAGGATTGATATCAGCTCCTCCTTAAATGTCTTGTAGAATTCTGCTGGGAAGCCATCTGGACCAGGGGTTTTTTTTGTAGGAAGTTTTCTTTTTACGTAGTGGATTTCCTTGATTGGTATTGGTCTATTTAGGGTCTCAATTTCTTCTTGTTCCAACCTAGGTAGGTTGTGTGATGTCAGAAAGTCCTCCATTTCCTTAGGGTTTTCAAGTTTTTTCCATACAAGTGTACGTAGTAGTCTCCAATGATCTTTTGTATTTCTTCAGTGTCAGATGTGACTTCATCTTTTGTGTTTCTGATTGTGCTTGTTTGGGTTTTTTCTCATTTTTTCTTGGTCAGTCTAGCTAGAGGACCATCGATCTTGTTTAACCTTTTGAGGAAACCCTTTTTGTTTCATTAATTGTTTGTATTATCTTTTTGTCTTCTATGTCCTGGATTTGGGCTTTTATTTTGGTGATCTGGATTCTTCTGCTGAAATTATGTTTTTTGTGATCTTTTGCAGCTTCCTTAGGTGACTTGTTAGGCTGTTAATTTGTGATCCTTCCATTTTCTTCATGTGCGTTTGTATGGATATAAATTCCCTCTTACTACAGCTTTCATGGTGTCCCAGAGATTTTGGTAAGGTGTTTCTTCATTTTAATTTGTTTCCAGGTATCTTTTAATCTCTGTTTTGATTTCATCATTGACCCAGGAGTTATTTAGCATCATGCTGTTTAGTGTCCATGTCTTTGTGGGTTTGGGGGGACCTTGTTAGTGTTAACGTTTATTTTTATTCCACTGTGGTCCGAGAAGGTGCGTGGTAAAATTTTGGTCCTTTTAAATTTGCTTATGCTTGCTTTATGGCCAAGTATTTGGTCGATCTTAGAGTATGTTCCATGTGTTGATGAGTAGTATGTGTATTCTGTGGTCTTTGGATGGAGGGGTCTGTAGGTATCAATTAAGTCCATTTGATCAACAGTCACATTGTGTTTGCGGATCTCGTTGCTGATTTTTTGTCCTGATAATCTGTCTAGGGTTGTGAGTGGGGTATGAAAATCCCCAGCTATGATGGTATTGGAGTCAATATCTTTTTTTAGTTTACCTAGAAACTGCTTTATGAAAGTTGGTGCTTCTATGTTGGATGCATATATGTTTAGGATGGATATTCCTTGTTGATTGATTGAACCTTTCATCATTATCGTAGTGGCCTTCTGTTTCTTTTTTAATTTTTGATAGTTTAAAGGGTATTTTGTCTGAGATTTCACGACTCCTCCTTTCTTTTGTGTTCCATTCGCCTGAAAATTTGTTTCCCATCCTCTTACTTTGAGTCTGTGAGTGTCCTTTCTAATGAGGTGAGTCTCTTGAAGGCAATAGATTATTGCCTGATGATATTTTATCCATTTTGCCATTCTATGTCTTTTCAGTGGTGCATTTAGTCCGTTCACATTCAGGCTAATTATTGAAATGTGAGAGTTGATCCCTATCATAATGTTCTTACAGAGTTGTTTTTCTTCCTGTTTGTGTGTTGTCTTTCTTTTGGTTTTAGTGTTGGATCATGTGTGTTTTTAATCTTTTGCCTGTACTCTTGTGAGGAACGTTGTTGTTCTTTTTTCCTTTTCTTCTGTGTTCAATACTTTCTTAAGTGTTTCTTGTAGAGGTGGTCTGGTGGCAGCATAGGTTCTTAGGGATTGGATATCTTGGAAAGATTTCAATTCTCCCTCACTGATGAAGCTTAGCTTGGCTGTGTAGGTTATTCTTGGTTGAAATTGTTTATCTTTTAGAACTTTGAAGAAAGGGCTCCAAGCTCTCCTAGCCTGAAGGGTTTCTGTAGATAAATCTGCTGCTGTTCTAATTGGTCTTCCCTGGTAGATAGTCTGACCTTTTTCTCTTGCAGCCTTTAGGATTTTTTCTTTTATACCTACTTTGTTTAGGCAAATTTTTATGTGTCTGGGAGTTGGTCTTCTCATTGATTGTCTTGCAGGAGTTCTCTGAATCTCTTGTGTTTGAATTTTTTCATCCTTGATGAGATGAGGGAAGTTTTCTTGAATGATTTCATGAAATGTTTGTTCCAGTGTGGCCTCTGTTTCTCTCTCTGTCTCAGGAAGGCCAATACG
>NW_007251267.1:82320-83271 GCF_000164805.1 Carlito syrichta
TCCATTTGTGCGGTTTTTTCCCCTCCCTATTTTTTCCTTCCCTCCACATCACCATCTTCTCTAATTCTGTTATTCGGGGTAGAGGAGTTGCTTTTACTTCTGTGTGTTCAATCTCCTAGTCTTCTTTATGTCCTCTTACTTTGTTCAATTCTGGAGTTGCACTGTAGGTTGGGGGTGGTCCTTTTTTCAGTTGTGAGATTTACTTAAGGGGGGAGCTGCGATTCAAAATCTATCTGCAGGTCCTGGTATCGGCCGACAGGTGTATGGATAATCTGAAACCCACTTCCTACTGCCTTGGAATCTGTGCATGCAGTGAGGCTGTAGGTTTACTCCTTGAAATAAAATGAGGTTAGCAGAGGGAAAAAAATGAAGCAGACAATGGGGAGAAGAGGTGGGTGGAGAGAGAGAGGAGTAACGGGGAAAACAAATGAGTGTACCAACAGATGGAGAGAGAGAGACCTAAACTGAAACAGATAAAAACTATAAACCATGGCTACAGACTAACCAACTCCCATACAAAAAAAACCTAAAACCTACAATGATGCTAACATACAAGCTTTTAGGAATTGACACACTGCTTTCCACAGAGGTTGTACTAGTTTACGCTCCCACCAACAGTGTAGAAGTGTTCCCTTTTCACCACACCATCTCCAGCAACTGTTTTTTGAGTTATTGATAACTGCCATTCTGACTGGAGTTAGGTGGTATCTCAATGTGGTTTTGATTTGCATCTCCCTGATGATTAGTGAGGTTGAACATTTCTTCATGTGTCTGTTGGCTGCTCAGATGTCTTCCTTTGTGAAGTGTCTGTTCATATCTTTTGCCCATTTTATAATGAGGTTGTTTGTTTTTTTTTCTTTTCAGCATGTCTGTTTTCCTTGTAGATCCAAGATGTTAAGCCTTTGTCAGACGTGGAGTTGGCAAATACTTTTTCCCAGTCTGTAGGCTGTC
>NW_007251268.1:0-762 GCF_000164805.1 Carlito syrichta
CGCTTCATTCCTGGGATGCAAGGCTGGTTCAACATTCGTAAAACCATAAATGTTATTAAATACATCAACAGATGTCAAAACCAAAACCACATGATTATATCATTAGATGCAGAAAAAGCTTTCAATAAAATCCAGCACCCCTTCTTGATAAAAATCCTTGAGCATCTAGGCATACGGGGAACATACCTCAAAATAGTAAAAGCCATCTACAAGAAACCCACAGCCAGCATACTCCTAAATGGACAAAAATTAGAACCATTTCCCCTGAAAACTGGAACAAGACAAGGATGCCCACTCTCACCCCTCCTGTTCAACATAGTATTGGAAGTCCTGGCTTGAGAAATCAGAGAAGAGAAGGCAATCAGGGGTATCCAAATAGGAAAAGAGGAAGTCAAGTGATCTCTCTTTGCAGACGACATGATTGTATACCTTGAAAACCCGAGAGAATCTGTCAAAAACCTCCTTACACTGATAAAGACCTTTGGCAAAGTCTCAGGATACAAAATAAATGTACAAAAGACAATCGCATTTCTCTACACCAATAATAAACAAACAGAAACCCAAATAAAAAACACAATTCCACTCACAATAGCCACAAAAAAATTGAAATACCTTGGCATCTTCCTAACCAGAGACGTGAAAGACCTTTACAAGGAAAACTACAAACACTGCTCAAAGAAATCAAGATGACACAAACAAATGGAAAAATATCCCATGCTCATGGATTGGAAGAATCAACATTGTGAGATATCCATCTTACCT
>NW_007251268.1:1710-13758 GCF_000164805.1 Carlito syrichta
GCCATGCTGCCCGTCAAAAGAAGACTGGATTTAAAAAATGTGGTACATATGCATGATGGAATACTACGCAGCCATAAAAAAGAACAAAATCATGAATTTCGCAGCAACCTGGATGGAACTAGAGTCTATAATACTGAGTGACCTCTCACAGAAACAAAGATCCGAGTATCACATGTTCTCACTCATATAATGGACCTTAAGCATCCAATGCAATACTATACGAAAATGACTGACCGTACTGGGAAACTATGGTGGGGGGAGGGAGATGGGATTAACAGTAGCAAATATCTCTCTGGGAACGGGGAAACACCCCATATCAACAGGGTGCCTGAATGAAACGCAATTGTATACCTAACCCTTAACTGTACCCCACAACTTCACAATAAAAAAAAAAGAAAGAAAAAAAAAATGAGACCAAGTCCAGAAGAAAAAAAAAAACTTAAAAGAGGTATGACCCATGACACCCAACAGTAGCTCTATGGCCCCTAGGGTAGGCAGAAATGTCCTAGCCTATTACAATATTTTCAAAACTTTTGTGAAACATCTCTCAGAATTGACCTCCATGGGGGCAGACCAACTGGTCTCTTTCCAACCTCCTCATTCATTGTTCATTTTTTAATGAGATGGTCAGTTGGGGCGAACAGCAAGGAGACACAAGAAAGGCCCAGAAAAACAAAGTTTATTACACTCCAGGTCCTGGAGATCGTTAGGTACAGCCAGTCATTCAGAACCACATGGGGAGGTGCTGGTGGTCAGGAGGCAGAAGTCAGGAGTGCGGGGAACACTTGAGCTGATACCTCTTGGGGGGTTTTCTCAGGACAGGTGAGGTAAGGCCAAAGCAGGGCAGGGTGAACAATTTAGGATGGACTAGTTTAAATAACTTCTCTGGAGATGCCACATAACACCAGTAAGGAAGGCCATCATTAAAAAGTAAAAAAACAAAAAATAAAAAACAGGTGCTGGTGTAGCTGTGAAGGAATGTAAGCTAGTTAAAGCATTGTGGAAAGTAGTGTGGCATTTTCTCAAAGAACTGAAAATTGCGCTTCCATACAACCCAGCAATCTCACTTCCAGAAAAACACCCAGAAGAACACAAATTGCTCTACCAAAAAGATACCTGCACGCATATGTTTATCGCAGCACTATTCACAATAGCAAAAACATGGGACCAACCCACATGCCCATCGCAAGTAAACTAGATAAAGAACATGTGGTACATATATATGATGGAATATTAAGCAGCCACAAAGAAGAGCAAAATCATGTCCTTCACAGCAAAATGGGAGCAACTGGAGACCATCATACTGCGTAAACTATCACAGAAACAAAGAATTGAGTACCTATGTTCTCACTCATAAGTGAGCCCTGACCCTGGCACATGAGCACGGGGATGGGAACAGCAGATGCTGGACACTGCCAGGGGAGAGAGGAAGAGAGGAAGGAAGAAGGGGGCACATGGCAAGATGCTGGAAACCGGCATCAGGGGAAGAGAAGGCCAACTAGAAATCCAGACCTCAGCGGTACACAATTTGCTTATGTATTGAATCTCACACGGACCCACAACTCTAAAATAAAATGTCAAAAAATAATAAAATGAAAATAAAATAAAATGCACATTTGCCTGGGGTGATGGCGAATGCCTGTAGTCCCAGCTGCTGGGAAGCTGAGGCAAGAAGGGCACTTGATCCCAGGAGTTTGAGGTTCCAGTAAGCTACAATCATGCCACCTCTTTCCGACTGGATGACAGATCAAGCCTGAGTCTCTAAAAGAGCAAAACAAAAACCGAACAAAACCATGGGGATTCAATCAGAAAAATCCAGAATTGTGAGATATTATCCAAGACAAGTAATTTGGTGTTTTCAACAAATCAATTGCAAGGAAAAAAATTTTTAAACAGGGGAAGAGATTCTAAAGATTAAAAGATACTTAAAGAGCCGCGTCAACCAAGTGTGACTTAGAGATCTTATTTGGATCCTGATCTGAACAAAGCAACTCTTTAAAAAAATGTATGATATAATTGAGGAGATTTGATCTGGCTAGATGTTTTCTGATATTAAGAAACTCTTTTCAATTTTTAGGCATACTAATGTTTTCGTGGCTTAGATATTTTTAAGGAGTCCTTATATTTTTAAGATATATACTGAAATATTTACAGATGAGCTGATATGATTTCTGGAATTTGCTTTAAAATAATCCAGTAAGGGTGGGGGGGGCGGAAATGATGGGATACAGATGAAACAAGAGTGGCCATAAATTGTAGCATGGCAGGGGAGTTGTCATCACACAATTATTTCTCGTTTTGCTTATGTTTAAAGTTTTCCATAATAAAAAATTGCATAATAATAGTAATCATAACTTACGTGGACTCTGGCATATAGGGGTGCCCAGTTGCAGAGGAGTATGTCCTCCTGAGACATATGGGCCAGGTAGAGGAGGTCTGGCTCTGGACTGGTTGCATATCAAAGGCACATGTCCGCTATGCCCTTTGTTATCTCTGAGAATTGACTAGCTCTAGAAGGGGCAGCCTCTCCCTAGCAAGAAAGCTTTTAATGTAAGCAATACAGCAATAGAAAGCATTTCAGATAAAATAGAAATTATTGAAGTCCCAATATATGCAAGGAGGCCCATGAGGAGAGACAAGGACACCCTCAGTGGACACCCACCTCCCCACCTCCCCGCCACTGGGTTTGCAGCAGGCCCCCTTTGACCTTCTAGGTCCTCCCAGCCTCTGTCCTACTTCCCAGCCTCTGCCCTTGGTGTGGGGCCATGAGTCTTTTTTGATTGTTCTTGTACGTCAGCAGTGACTTTGATGGGCTGCCACAACTTTGACTTGGGCAACTGAAACAAACTTAAATATAGAATTTTAGATAGCAAATGTGAAACACTGGAGAATTTTTAAAGGAATACTGCCACTTCCTGGAGGACACTGGCAGAAGTCATTTTTGTGGCTGGAGGAGGAGTTTATAGAAGTCAAGTTTGTGAGAGTGTTTTCCATAAGCCAGTTACAGACCTCAGACAAGAGAAAAATGGAGTGGAGTCATTGTAGATCCAGCTGCAGGAATCAGTCCGGAGGGGTAAAGAGACCTCAGTGGTGCCCAGAGGCCAAGGAGGGAAGCACCCTGCGGGATCAGGCAGAGGAAGGACTCCTTTTGCATGTGGGCACAGAGATAGCAGATGTCCAGCCTGGACCACTCGTCAGTCCTGGGAGCCCTGAGCCTCCTCATCTCTACCATCAGCCAAACAGAGGCCAAAAACCCTTACCAGGTTGGATAAAAGAGGTTGAATCACAAGGAAGAGAGAGGATAAAAGCCTCTGTTACAGGACCAACAGGTTCCTATGTTCTTGTCCAGTAGCAGACCAACACACTGAGACAATTTGTAGCAGAGAAAGAGCTTAATGATCAAAGGTCAAAGGGCGTCAAGCAAGCAGAGAAGACCCTCAAATCTATCTCTCTGAGGAGTTCTGGACTGGAGTTTTGAAGAGGATTGTGGAGAGTGAGGGGCTGGAAGATTGGGGTCCTTGATTGGTTGGGGCAAAGGGGAGGAAAGAATCAGGATGCGAAAACTGTATTCTTTGATAAGTCCATTTCTTGTGGGATCCTTCAGAACAGCTGACATCAGTAGTTTCACTGGTATGGTATGCAGGACCTGAAAGAATACCTCAAATGGAAAACTTAATTTATAGTGATCAAGTTGCTGTCTGTGGAGATGACAACTTAAAGAGAACTAAAATCTTGTAACAGGATTCCCAAGATTCTGACACAAAACAACTATGAGGAAGCAGGTCACAGCACAAACTGACCTAATGAGTAATACTGAATGTGCTGCAAGCTTGGTTTCTTTTCATTTCTTCCCAGATTCATTTTATAAAGTGTATAGGGATGGTTTGACCTCCTCCTCTTTTCTAAGCTTAGGTTGGAGAAAAGCAAGATGACCCCATATTAAATGGAGGCTGACTGTGAATTAGAACCAGGCATTCTTATTACTCATTTGAGACACTAATGGAGACTCAGGGACTGGAGAATGGCCATGAGAAGGATCATCCTGGGCACATCTTACTGGAGGAGTGCATGTGTCCATGGGCCGACCAGGCTCATCCACAGCCATGCCAGCCTCCACGCCATTGACGAGAGCCCCTGCTCTCCACCCTTCTCTCAGGTATACCCAGGCCCCTTCTTCCCCAGGAAGTTCCTGGGACACAGACTCCCTAGAATCCCTCACAACTACTCAGGGTTTCTACCACAGCCCATTGCCCAGGAACCAATGAAAACCAAATGTGATTTCTCTGTTGCCTCAGTGGACAAGAGTGAGAATTACAGGATGGCACACTGCGAATGTCGCAAGTTTGTGACCCCAGAGCACTCAGGTCAAAGCCAGGAGACAAAGCAGGGTGAGCAACTCCTATCATGTAGGAAATGAATGGTAGAACCAGAATGAGAGCTCCACAGTCCAGAGTATCCACCTGCACCCCTTACAGGTCTGACCCCTCAGTTTCCCAGCTGGGAGGACAGAATCCTAACTTTGGTAACTATCAGCTTGCAGACACATTTACCCTGGCCAAACTTCTTACCTGCCTTTTGTAATTGTTTACGTCTTTGACTCTACTTGATTCCTGCCAGCTCCCTCTCCCCACTCCCTCACTCTTCCTTAAATACACCTAGTCACCTCTGCACAAATCAGAATGCAACTCAGCTCTTTCTCCTGCAGTCAGTCAGTAGTTACTGAAGAGAATCTGTTTCATCTCTTTACCTAATGTCTGGTTTGTTTGTCTTTGACAGCAGGAATGTCTCATTGACAGACAACAGAGCTGGATTTTCAATTCTCTCTTTCCAACAGAACTGCCAAGATTGAGAGCCCCAACACAGAGCTTGCACAGAAACACGTGGAGTGTGAGTAATACATGGAAACACAGGAGAGTCTTGACAACTCACCAGATAGCAAATGCTGTGGACAGAGGCCTCTCCAACTTGACCTCAGGTTCTCAGAATCCAGGCCACGGGCTGCTCCAAGTAGAAGTTCACTGGGTCTTGGGTTGATTGAGGAGGAGAAAGAATTCTGCACCCAAAGTTAAGAGAAAGAGAGGAGAAGCATGGGGGGAAAGGAGGGGAGTGAGGTTTGATGACTTACCCAGGAGTTCCACAAAAATCCTCCCAGTCTCATCAGTGCCCCAAACCACCCAGAAGCTGTGTGGGCATGGTTCATGTCTGTTTCTCTGGCTGGATGTCACTCTTTTCAAGAAATCTTGAAAGTGATTTGGGCTGGGCTCGGTGGCTCAGCCTGTAATCCCAGCGCGTTGGGAGGCTGAGGTGAGTGGATTGCCTGAGCCCGCGGGTTCGAGACCTACCTGGGCAACGTGGCGAGACCTCATCTCTACAATAAATCAAAAATCAGTCGGGCGTGGTAGCGCGCACCTTTAGTTCCAGCTACTTGGAAGGCTGAGGCGGAAGGATCCCTGGAGCCCAGCAGGTCGAGGCTGCAGTGGCTGGGAGCCGCCACTGCACTCCAGTCTGGGCGACAGAGTGAGACTCCAACTCAAAAAAAAAAAAAAAGAAAGTGATTTGGATGCTCTCACTTGTAAGTGGACGCTAAACTGAGGATCTCCAAAGACATAGAGAATGGTATAATGGACATTGGAGACTCAGAAGGGGAGAGTGGGATGGGGGAGAGATGAAAAAATCACCTACTGGATACTGTATGCATAGGCAGGGATGATGGGTACAGTTAAAGTCCAGACTTCTTCACCACTTCACAATGTATTGGATACATTTCTTGGAGAAACCAAAAGCCATTTGTACCCCCTTAAAGCTATTGAAATCATAAAAATGTCTAAACAAGCAAAGAAAGTGATTTGGGTTCCAGAATTGTTTTATCCTTCCCCCTTTTAACTAAATAACCCCGTCCCCCAAGGGCTGAAAACCCCTGTACACAGGGACAGGCTCCTTGTCTAATTAACTTCCATGAGCACACAAGCCAGACTCGTGTCCCTAAAAACTGGCCCAGAACCAAGCAAAGGAAATTGTTTTTCCACTTTTACATTTTCAAGGGAGGCTCTTTCAGAAGGCAATTTGAGAGTATTTCAATGTGAAATTCATAGTTAAGACTAGAAGTAGACATAGCAATAACATAAGGCTTTACAACTCACAGCGGCAAGGCTAACACTGCCTGCACCTCCTCTCATGTGTCTGGGAGGCAGTCCCCTCGGTCAGGCCCCTGTCTCTCTGCAGATAAAATCTATAACATAGAGGATTGGCTAAGTTATGGGCAGGAGACCAGCCACAGCCACTCATGCACTCCTCTGAGCAGTCCCCGCCAGCCAGCTGTGTTTGCACTGTCTCGTGTTAGAGCGTGTGCTCTCTAAGTGGGAGCAGCTGTCCCTCTGGCCACCAGGGAGCTCTCTGCCCAGCAGTTCCTTAGAAAATTGATTGATTTTCAAACACCAGCGTGGGGCTCTTCCTGGGGCCAGAGTTTTTAATTAGTCTGAGAACGCAGCCCTTTAGTCAGGGGAAAATTTTTGAGGGGCAGCTAGTTATCACCCTGGGGTACCAGCAGCTGACTTAGCCCATGTCCTGCCAATCTCCTAAGCCAGGAGCCTCCTGGCCCTCCCTGTCCCCTACCTCGGTACCTGTTTTCCCTCACTGGCACCCTCCACCACATCTACACCCACTCTATCTGCTTCAGACCCTCTTCTTTCTCTTTCCAAAAGTAGTGTGCTGATTAATTGTGTGTGTCAACTTGGCTAGGCCATGGAGCCCAGTCTGGCCAAACACTAGTCTAGATGTTTTTATGAAGATATTTTTGGAATGAGATCAACGTTTATTTAAATCAGACTTTGAGTAAAGTAGATGACCCTCCATTAGGGCCTCATTCGATCAGTTAAAGGCCTCTGCCCCTTTGCCTGTCTGTGACCTTCCCCTCCAGCAGTGAGAAACCTGCTCCCACCACCTACAACCATTCACTTCACTGTTCGTTTCCAGTGTATTCATATATTGATGTCAGACTTGTTAAACTGTGCCCCCAATGAGAAGCAACTTTATCAACTAGAGCACAATGCTTACGCACAGTTCCTACTGCCATTTAGTCTTACAGGCTCCACTAACTCACAAAGATACTTGGGCAACTTTTTATCCTACCCCTTTCAGTGAAATTGTTTCAAACTCCGTCATATTCAGCAATCCATGCTGGGATTCCTGACTTTTTAGACTTTTTAGACTTTTTCATACATTGAAGCTCACTATGGGTTTTGACAAACGCATGCAATATTATACAGAATAGATACACAGCCCTAAAAAAAAATCTGTGCTTCACCTATCCAGCCTTTCGACCCCTACCTGAAATCTATATTTTTTGCCTTTTCCAAACTTGCATGCCGTTGGAATCACATAGTATGTGGACTTTTCAGACTGGCTTCTTTAGCTTAGCCATAGTCACTTAAGATTCATTTAGGTCTTTGCACAGCTTGTTAGTTAATGTTTTTAAAGATCACTAAATAATACTTCATCATTTGAATGTATCACTGTTTATTTATCTCATTGAAGACCGTCTTGGTGGCTTTTATATTTTAAAGATTATGAATAATGCTGCTATAAACATTTGCATGGTTTTTGTGTGGACCCAAGTTTCAATATTGTTGAAAAAATTCCTAGGATTTTGATTACTGGATTACATGGTGAGGTTATGTTTACTTTTTTCAAAACTGCCAAATTGTTTTTCAAAGTGGTTATACCATTTTTGCATACTCACCAGCAATGATTAAGTGTTTCTGTTGTTCCACATTATTGTCAGCACTTAGTATTGTCAGGATTTGGGATATTTGCTTTTCAAACAGGTTTGTATTGTTATTGTGATTTTCATTTACATCTGTCTAAAAACAAATAATGTCAATTATTTTCTGCTTATTTTCCATATGTATGTCATCTTCAGAATGGCATCTGCTCAGATCTCTTATCTAATTTTTAATTTGGTGTTTGGTTTCTTATTGTTAAGTTTCCAAAGGTCTTTGTATACTTTGGACACAAGTCCTTTATCAGATCTATGATATACAAATATTTTCTCCCAGAATGTATCTTGTCTTTTCATTTTCTTAGCAGTGTATTTCATCAAGCAAAAACTTTAATTTTAATAAAGTCAAAATTATTTCTTTTTCATTGTTCTCACTTTGGTGTTGTATTTTAAAACTTACCTCCCTGAAGTAACCAAGACAGCATGGTAGTGGTACAAGAATAGATCAACGGAACAGAACATAAACAGGAAATAAAAACACAGACCTTTAACCAACTCATCTTCAATAAAGCTGGCAAAAACAAACATTGGAGAAAGAAAATCATATTTAGCAAATGGTACTGAGAAAACTGGCCAACTACATGCAGAAGAGTGACACTGGACCCTTACCTATCACTAATATAAAAATCAACGCAAAATGGATCAAGGGCTTCAATGTAAAACCTCAAACTATAAGAATCCTAGAAGAAAACTTAGGGAACACCCTTCTAGACATCGGCCTGGGCAATGAATTCATAGCCCAATCCCAAAAGCATATGCAACAACGTCTAAAGTTGGTAGGCAGGACCTTATTAAGCTATTGAGTGGATTCATAAATTCATAGTGTTTTCACTTGTCCATGGATGCAAACGTTGCACGATGGTTGACTGGTCATAGTTTATCCCATTTGCCAGTTACTGAGTTTGACTGATGGGGATCATTGTGGATCAAAGCATTTGAAGTCTTTGTCCAAGCCTGATGGTCTTTCTGAACGTGAAGAATCACTGACGTCAAAGTGACCTTCTATGCAATGACAAAACCATTTTCTTGCTGTGCTTTCCCTGATGGTATTTTCCCAGTGCACCGCACAAATGCTTCGAGCTGTCTCTGCTGCCTTTACTCCTTTATTACATTAAAACAGGAGAATATGTCATAACTGTTCGTACTTTCCCACTTGATGCTCTGTTTTCTTTAGACCACAAATAGCAGTAACTTTCTTCAAATCTGCAAAATGCAAGACATATTCACAAGCACAACACTGTCACCCAAAATGACAAACTTCCAACACCGTAGTGCTCCCATGCCCAAAACAACTGCTATTAACTTATGCATCAACCTAATAAGTTTTTGCGGCTGGACTCGGTGGCTCAACCTTTAATCCTAGCACTTTGGGAGGCCAAGGCGAGTGGATTGCCTGAGCCTGCGTGTTCGAGACCAATCCAGGCAACTTGGCAAGACCTCTCTTTACCATAAATCCAAAAATTAGCCAGGCATGGTAACATGCGCTTGTAGTTCCAGCTACTTGGACGGCTGAGGCGGAAGGATCACTGGAGCCCAGCAGGTCGACGCTGGGGTGGTCGTGAGCAAGCCATTGCACTTCAGTCTGGGCAATAGAGTGAGACTCTGACTCATAAAAAAAACAAAAAATGTTCTTGCACAGCAAAGGAAACAATCAAGAGAGCAAAGAGACAACCCACAGAATGGAAAAAAAATATTTGCGCACTATGCATCCAACAAAGGCCTAACATCCACAATCTACAAGGAACTCAAATGAATTGACAGAAAAAAAAAATTAAAAAGTGGGCAAAGGACATGAACAGACACTTCTCAAAGGAAGACAACCAAGCAGCCAACAAATATATGAACACATGCTCAATCACATGTTCTCACTCATAAGTGGACCTTGAACAACTACCGTAATACTATAAGAAAAGGATTGACAGTGGTGGGAAACTATGGGGGATGGGGACAGGGAGGGAAAGGGAGGTGGGATTAATGGTAGTCAATATCTGTCTGGGGAAAGGGGGCACACTTCATCAACAAGGATGCCTGCACAATGAATATTTGTATACCTAACCCTTAACTGTACCCCACAACTTTAAAATTAAAAATATTTATTAAAAAAATTTTTTTGAATCTACCAAAAATGGAATATTTTGTAGAAAGGCATACCAAGGGTACCTGCATAATGAACATTTGTATACTTACCCCTGAATTGTAGCCCACATATTTAAAATTAAAAATTTTTAAAAAGAAAATAAAATATACTCAGCCTTACTAATTATCAGAGAAACGTAAATCAAAACTACAATGAGATACCACCTCACACTGATCAAGATGACTGCCATTAAAAAGTCAAAAACAGCAGCACTATTCACAATGGCAAAAACATGAAACCAACCATGCTACTCATCAAAAGTGGACTGGATTGTTAAAATGTGGTACATATACATGATGGAATATTATGCAGCCATAAAGAAGGACAAAATTATGGACTTCGTAGTAACTTGGATGAATTTAGAATCTATCATTCTCAGTGATCTATCACAGAAGCAAAGAACTGAGTATCACATGTTCTCACTCATAAGTGGACATTTATCATAATCCTACAAGAAAGGAATTGGCAGTAGCCAGGGAGGAGGGACACATAACATCACTAATGTACCTGATCCTAAACTAGGCAAAGTGCAGAACAATGAGAGGCCCAAACTTTACCTGTACGTTGACAGCTTATGTACCTAATACTGAATTGTACCCCACTTTTTAAAAATAAAATAATAATAAAAAGGTTGTTTTTTTTTTTAAATGTAAAAAACAACAGGTATTGGCAAGGTTGTGGAGGAAAAAAAATGTTCCCACACTGTTGGTAGAAATGCAAACTAGTCCAAACTTTGTGGAAAGTAGTGTGGAATTTTCTCCAAGAACTAAAAATTGAGCTATACAACCCAGCAATCCCACTTCTTGGAATACACCGAGGAACACAAATTGCTCTACCAAAAAGATGCCCACACACATATCTTTATATTTTTATTGCAGCACTACTCACACTACCAAAAACCTGGAACCAACCCAGAAGCCCACCAAAAGTAGACTGGATAAAGAAAATGTGGTGCATATACATGATGGATTACTATGCAGCCATAAAAAAGAACAAAACCATGTCCATTGGAGCAGCCTGGCTGTAGCTGGAGACCACCATTTAAATGAACTATCACAAAAGCAAAAAACTAAATACTACATATTCTCACTCATAAGCAGGCCCTAAATATCGGACCTACAAGCACAAGGGAAGGAACAACAGATATTGGGCTCTGCTAAAGGTGGGGGGGGTGGAGGCGGGATAAAGGGCACACAGCCATCCACTGGGTACCATTTCACCACCAGGGGAGAGAGGGCTTGCGAGAAACCCAAACCTCACTTGCATGCCATTGTTAAAGTAGCAGATCCTTACATTACCCAGCAACTCTAAAATAAACTTTAAAAAATAAAATACAAATAATAAATAAATAACTTACTACCAAATCCAAAGTCAGGTAAATTTTCTCCTACATTTTCTTCTTCTAGTCGTATGGCTTGCATTTTCATTTACATCTGTGATACATTTTGAGGGAGAAAGGTCTGTAGTTAGGTTCATATTTTTTTGCATATAATTCCCACTTTACATGGCAAAGTTTGTTGAAAAGCCTATTCTTTCTCTATTTTAATTGCTTTGAGTCTTTGTTAAAGACATTTGACTATATTTGTACAGATCTATATTTGCTCTCTCTTTGTTCCATTATTCTACATGTCTATTCTTTTTTTTTTTTTTTTTTTTTTTGGGTTGGGGTCTCACTCTGTCGCCCAGACTGGAGTGCAGTGGCCGCTCCCGGCCACCACAACCTCGCCTGCTAGGCTCCGGCGATCCTTCCGCCTCAGCCTTCCAAGTAGCTGGAATTACAGGCATGCGCTACCACGCCCGGCTGATTTTTTGATTTATTGTAGAGATGAGGTCTCGCTGCCCAGGCGGGTCTCGAACCCGCGGGCTCAGGCAATCCACTCACCTCAGCCTCCCAAAGGCGCGGGATTACAGGCTGAGCCACCGAGCCCGGCTACATGTCTATTCTTTTGCCAAACTTGCTATCTTCATTAATGTAACTTTTTAGTAACTTTGAAATAGGGAAATATGAGTTCTCCAACTTTTTTCTTCAATATTGTATTGGGTATTCTTTGCCTTTCCACTTTAGAACAAAGCGATTAATATCTGTTAATATCTACAACATATCTTTCTAGAACTTTTTCTGGCATTGTGTTGA
>NW_007251268.1:13778-66238 GCF_000164805.1 Carlito syrichta
TGGGCTCTGCTAAAGGTGGGGGGGGTGGAGGCGGGATAAAGGGCACACAGTCATCCACTGGGTACCATGTTCACCACCAGGGGAGAGAGGGCTTGCGAGAAACCCAAACCTCACTTGCATGCCATTGTTAAAGTAGCAGATCCTTACATTACCCAACAACTCTAAAATAAACTTTAAAAAATAAAATACAAATAATAAATAAATAACTTACTACCAAATCCAAAGTCAGGTAAATTTTCTCCTACATTTTCTTCTTCTAGTCATATGGCTTGCATTTTCATTTGCATCTGTGATACATTTTGAGGGAGAAAGGTCTGTAGTTAGGTTCATATTTTTTTGCATATAATTCCCACTTTACATGGCAAAGTTTGTTGAAAAGCCTATTCTTTCTCTATTTTAATTGCTTTGAGTCTTTGTTAAAGACATTTGACTATATTTGTACAGATCTATATTTGCTCTCTCTTTGTTCCATTATTCTACATGTCTATTCTTTTGCCAAACTTGCTATCTTCATTAATGTAACTTTTTAGTAACTTTGAAATAGGGAAATATGAGTTCTCCAACTTTTTTCTTCAATATTGTATTGGGTATTCTTTGCCTTTCCACTTTAGAACAAAGCAATTAATATCTGTTAATATCTACAACATATCTTTCTAGAACTTTTTCTGGCATTGTGTTGAATCTACAAATTGAGATAGGAAGAATTGACATCTTTTTTTTTTTTTTTTGAGTTGGAGTCTCATTCTGTCGCCCAGACTGGAGTGCAGTGGCCACTCCCGGCCACCGCATCCTTGACCTGCTCGACTCCAGCGATCCTTCTGCCTCAGCCTTCCAAGTAGCTGGAACTACAGTTGGGCGCTACCACGCCCAGCTAATTTTTTGATTTTTATTGTAGAAATGAGGTCTCACCAAGCTGCCCAGGTGAGTCTCAAACCCGCGGGCTCAGGTAATCCACTCACTTCAGCCTCCCAAAGCGCGGGATTACAGGTTGAGCCACCGAGCCTGGCCAGAATTGACATCTTAGCAAGATGGAGTCCTCCAAACTGATGATGCAGAAAGTCTCTCCATTTATTTAGATCTACATGTATTTCTTTCATCAATGTTTTATAGATTTTTGCATATTTATTCTGCATTTATTTTGTTAGACCTATAGCTAAATATTTATTTTTGTGTGCTATTGTAAATGGCATTTTTTTAACTTTTATTTTTATTTTTTTTTATTTTTTTATTTTTTGAGTTGGAGTCTCACTCTGTCACTCAGACTGGAGGGCAGTGGCCGCTCCCGCGGCCACGGGCACCGCAGCCTCAACCTGCTGGGCTCCGGCGATCCTTCCGCCTCAGCCTTCCGAGAAGCCGGAACTAAAGGTGCGCGCTACCATGCCCAGCTGATTTTTGATTTATTATAGAGATGAGGTCTCGCCAAGTTGCCCAGGCAGGTCTCACACCCACAGGCTCAGGCAATCCACTCACCTCAGCCTCCCAAAGGTGCGGGATTACAGGTTGAGCCACCAAACCCGGCAACTTTTAATTTTTTATTTTAAAGATGTGGGGTACAATTTAGGGTTAGGTGTACAAATGCTTATTATGCAGGTACCCTGTAAATGGTATTTTTAAATTTCAAATTCCAATTGTTCACTGCTAATACATGGGAAAGCAATTGACTTTTATAGATTGACCTTATATCCTGTGACATTATTATAATTGTCTCTGAGTTCCAGAGAGTTTTTGCCAATTATTTAGGATTTTCTCCATGGACAATCATGTCATCTGCGAATAAAGGCACGTTTATTTCTTCTTTTCCAATCTTTGTGCCTTTTATTTATTTTTCTTTTCATATGGCACTAGCAAGAATTTCTAGTAAGATGTTGAAAGGAGTGGTAAAGGGGAAAATTGTTGCCTTTTTCTTAATCTCAGGAGGAAAGCATTCAGTTTCTTACCATTAAGGATGATGTTTCCTGTAGTATTTTTCTAGATATTTTTTATCTAGTCAGGGAGGCTCCTCCTCTATTACTAGGTTGCTGAGTGTTTTATTGTGAATGGGTTTTGAATTTTGTCAAATGCTTTTTTGCCACAATTTATATGATAATGTAATATTTTCTTCTTTAGCCTGTTAATATAGTAGATGACTCTGATTGTTGGACAGTGTGGCCTGTAAATGTCAATTAGATAAATTTGACTGATAGTACTGTTCATGCCATCTTTGTCCTTACTGTCTTTCCTGTGTGTTTGATATATGAAAGAGGTATTGAGATTTCCAACTATAATAGTGAAACTTTGTCTCTCTCCTTTTGGTTTCTGTCAGTTTTTGCCTCATAAATTTTGACCTCTTTTTTAGGTTCATACACATTTAGGATTATATATCTCCTTGGAGAATTGATCCCTTTTATGCAATATCCTCTTTTATCCTTGATAATCTTCCTCCTTCTGAAATCTATTTGTCTTAAAGCTGTTTCAGCTTTCTTTTGTTTGGTTCTAGCATAATATATCTTTTTCATTTTTCTTTTAATCTCTTTCAGTCTTTATATTGAAAGTAAATTTCTTTTTTTGAGTTGGAGTCGCCCAGGCTGGAGTGCAGTAGCATGCTGACAACCACCGCAGGCTCAATCTGCTGGGTTCAGGTGATCCTTCCACTTCAGCCTTCCAAGTAACCAAAACTACAGGCACTTGCCAGAAAGTAGATTTCTTGTAGGAAGAATATAATAAAGTCTTGAGGTTTTTAAAAACACAATTTGTCTTTTAATTAGTGTATTTAAGCCACTGACATTTAAAATGATTATCAGTACTGTTGGATTAATATCTACCATTTTGGTAGATTTGTTTTCTATTTTGTTGAGCATTTTATCTCTTCTCTTAGGATATAGACTATACTTTTTAAATCTTTTAATGGTTGTCTTAGAGCTTGTAGCATACATTTTTAACTAATCTAAGACCAGTTTCAAGTAACACTATATCACTTCACACATAGTGCAGGTACTTTCCAACAGATTATTTTCAATTTCTCTTTTGTCTCCTATGGCGTTACTGTTACTCATTTTTCTTATCTATATGCTACAATCACCTAATACATTATTGCCATTATTAAGTTAAACATAATTATCTTTATATCAATTAAGAATAATAAAAATAAAAGATTTGCTTTATCTTTATTTATGCCATCTTCAAAGTCCTGCTTTTCCTTATGTAGGTCCAAGTTTCTGACCTATGTCATTTTCCTACTGCCTTAAAAACAGGTAAACTGCATATATGATGGTGGTCCCATAAGATTATCATACTGCATTTTTAGTGTACCTTTTCTATATTTAAATATGTTTAGATACATAAATACTTACCATTCATTGTGCTACAACTGCCAACATTATTCAGTAAAGTTACATGCTATAGAGTTTTGTAGCCTAAGAGTAATACTATATAGTATGTAGTAAGCTAGACCATTTAGGTTTGTTGAAGTATACTCTATAATGTTCACACAATGACAAAATCACCTAACAACATGGTCTTCACTGTACCTTTGCAGAGTGAACAAAATTGGGAAACCACTCAATTTTGATGATGTTTAGATGCACATGAAGAAATATGAATGCTGATCTTACCTCATACCATATACAATAAGTAACTCTAAATGGATCTATTCATTTCTTGGAATGAATCCCCATCATCATTAAGAGACACATGCTTGTATATGTTTTGTAAATGTGTTATCCCAAGTCATTACTTACCTTTTTCTTTTCTTAACAATGTCATCTGATGAGTAAAACTTTCAAAATGATGAAATCTAATTTATCAAAAAATCTTCTTCACTTTCATATAGTGCTTTTTGTTTCTGACATAAATATTTGTCTGCTCCAAAACTGTAAAGATTTTCTGTCTAATTTTATGGAACTTTTATAGCTTTATCTCTTTTGTTCTAGTCTAAAATCCATTTAGAGTTAATTATTGTATTTGGTATGAGGTAAGGTCAACATTCATACTTCCTCACATGAATCTGTTATAAATATCTTTAAAACTTAATGGTTTCTCATTTTTGTTCACTCTGCAAGGATGTAGTGAAGCCATGAGCAATATTTACATGGCATGCTGTAGGCTGACAATAATGGCAGCTGCTGTTGCTACTTGCCATTGCTTCCCAGCAGGTAACTTCTGAAAGCATCCACTGATGTTGGGGCAAGTGCTATAGCTTCTGAGCGTAGAGATCTGACCTTGAATACCTGTTCTCTTCATAACTAGCAGGATGACCTTGGAGAGGACATTTAAAGTATCAGTTCCCTAAGAAAACTAAAATAAAAAATAAAAAAATAAAGTATCAGTTTCCTAATCTGGAAAAGAGAAAACGATCTTAAAAAAATCTCTAGGGATTTCTGCTTTCAGGTAGATGGAGTAGATGTGCTTTTTAAAATTCTGCTACTATATATAGCTAAAAGCCCTAAAGATAGATAGATAGATAGATAGATAGATAGATAGATAGATAGATAGATAGATAGATAGAGATAGACAGCTATATAATACAATTATTAAATTTATGTGTGAATATTAAATATATAATTATTTATGATATCTAAATATATAATATATAAATATTAAACATATATATAAGACTTTAAAAAATCTTCAAAGATGGAAACTAAAGGCACACCAGCTAGGGACCTTGGGACCCAAGGAACAACACAGTGGTGAGTTTCTATATCTTAGCTTTGCTTCACGTATCTCAGAATGGTTTTTGGAGAAGCCTCCAAATTAGAAACACTAATGGGTACATAAAAGTCCCAAGAAAAGTCTGCTCTCTCTAGCCAAGGGACTGGAAAGGAAATAGCCCAACAAGACAGAGAACTTTAGGGGAAAAAACTGTTCTACTCTAGTCAATACAGACAAACTTGGACCCAACACACACATCCCCTGCCAAGGAAGGCCAAATGGACAGCCTGGAATTCCACCCTCACCAGGCTATAACGAGGATTCCCAAAGACTTTTCCCCACTGTCTTAATATGTTTGTGTTGCTATGAAGCAACACTTGAGTTTGGGTAATTTAAAAAGAAAAGAGGTTTACTAGGCTCATGACTCTGCATGCTGTACAAGAGGCATGGCACCAGCATCTGCTTCCAAGGAGGGCCTCAGGAAGCTTCCACTCATGGAAGAAGGTGAAGGGAAACTGGCTGGTGCAGAAATCGCATGGCAAGAGAGGAAACAAGGAGTAGGGAGGGAGAAGCCAGGTTCTTTTCAACAACCAGCTTTCTAGGGAACTAAGAGTAAGAACTCTCTGAACAGTGCCAAGCCATCTATGAGGGATTTGCCCCCATGACCCAAGTACCACTCATCAGAACCCACCTCCAACACTGGGGATCAAATTTCAACATGAGATCTGGAAGGCCGAACAATCCATATCCAAACCACAACACCCACAAATGTGCCAATACTTGTCAATATAACAAAGTGAACAAGATTTTATGCTGAAAACTGAAAAATGTTGTAAAAGAAGTAAAACACGATCTAAATAAATGTAGATACATACCTTGTTTTTGAATTGGAATACCAAAATAGTAAATATGTCAACTATTCCCAAACCTCCATCCTATGTAAAGACTTATTATGCAGTTACAGTAATCAAGACTGAGTGGTACCACTGGAGAGATGGACATAAGTTAGTGGATAGAGAATTCAGAAATAGACCCACAAAAATACTGCAAACTAATTTTTTTTACAAAGGTGCAAAAGGAATACAATAGAGAAAGGATAATCTTTACCACAAGTAGTGCTGCCACAATTGGGCATCTATAGGGAAATAAATGAAACTCAACTAAGTCTCACGTGTCATCCAAAATTTAACTTAAAATAGGTTTAAACATAAGATATAAAACTGTAAAAACTTTTTTTTTTTTTTTAGTAGGGCTGGAGTTCAGTAGCCCACTCACAGCTACCCCAGTGTTGGCCTGCTGGGCTCCAGCAATCCTTCTGCCTCAGCCTTCCAAGTAGCCGGAACTACAAGTGCGTGCGACCATGCCTGGCTAATTTTTGATTTATTGTAGAGATGAGGGCTTCCCAATTTGCCAGGGCTGTCTTGAACCCAGGCCCAGGCAATCCACTCGCCTTGGCCTCCCAAAGTTCTGGGATTACAGGTTGAGCCACCGAGCCTGACCATGTAAAAAACATTTATAAGAAAACACAGAGGAAAATCTTTGGAACCTACGGGTAGGTGAAGCATTCTTAGGACAGCAAAAGCGCAATCCATAAAAGAAAAACTTGATCATTCAAACTTCTTCAAAATTAAGAACTGTTCTTAATCTAACATCTTGCAAACAGAAGGGAAAGACAGGAGAAAATATTTGGAAACCACATTTTTTACAAAAGACTCACATCTAGATGAGGTCAGGTGTGTTCAGAGTGGTGTGGTCATAGACAAGGCTCACATTTAGAATACACAAAGAAATCTCAAAATCCAACAGTAATGAACAGTCCAATCAGTAAATAGGTGAAAGACACAAAGAGACTTTTCACCAAAAAGGGCATCCCTCAGCCTGTCTCAAAAGATTGCATATTGCATGATTTCATTTATATAATGTCATCTGAAGGATAAAGTTCTAGAGACGGAGAACACATCCGTGATTGCCAGGATGGTGGGAAGAGGGGAGTGGATGTGACCATGAGGAGATGCAGGGAAGTCTTTGTGGTGATGAAAATTTCTGTAATCTTGATTGTAGGGGTGTTCACATGAATCTACACATGCAACAAAATGGCACAGTGCTACACCACACACCCTACCAATGTTGGTCTAGTTTTGGTACTGTATCATAATTCTGCAAGATGTAACCATGGGGAAAACTGGTGAGGGGCACATGAAATCTCTCTGTATTATCATCACAACTTCCTGTGAATCTACAAGTATTTCCAAAATAAAAAGTTTTAAAATATATATCTAAGATACGTTTCTCTCTGTCTCATTGGACACAATCAGTTAAGGCACTAAACTTTTTACAAAATATGTTTGGGCATTGAGAGTGTGGTACATAGTTTTCGTAGAAAGCACTGTGCTTCCCTGAATCAGGGGTGCTTTGATTTTTCACATTAAAATCTGACAATTTCAAGGATACACTAAGGAGATAATCACAGTTTTAAAGTAACTTGTATGTCATTTTTATTGAACTTAAAGAAAGAAAAACAGACTCCACTGTGCTGTAACATTTTCTAACAAACCCGCATCTGTCCCTAGCTCCTGTCAATGTGTGTCTGTGTCCACAAAGTTCAGCTGCAGTCTGCATGTCCAGCATTGAGCACTGTGGTCACCTAGAGGTGACAGGCAGTTAGCTAGGGTTTAGATGAGTGTGTGAGGTTTTTGAGCATTTGTGGATACATTCAAAGATCCGAGACTTTTAAGATATGTCAAAATGACCAAACCGTATATAAAAACATGAGGGGAAAAATCAAATAAAGACAGAAATGAAACTGCAATAGTGTTGACTAGGTGAGTTCATTAAACGGGAAAATTATTGGAAATGAAGAGTGATATGCTTGGAGCTAATCAACTGTGAGTACGAGACCAACACAACCACAGCTGTGACCAGGAAGTGAGTTTGTCCCAGACAAGCTGGTAACCACTGCTCTATAAGCTTCAGAGGCAAAGACAGATCCTTAACAAATATGAAGTATTATCAGGACTATTCGACCCTACTCAGTCCATTGTGGGGTCTATCATAAAAGTTGCTCTCAGGAACATGGATGTCTTCAGAGCATAACTAAGGGCACACCCAGCAACACTGTTGACAACAGGGGCCTCAAGTTGAACTCAATGCCAGAGAGCAGTTAAAGAAAGAGAGTTTCTCTAGAAAAAGCTGTTTATCAATAACCATTAATGTCTGCTAGGAAGTCAGATGTTGGACCTGATGTGATTAGTTACCTAAGGATTCTGCCTGAGATACTGAGAAGGATACAATCAAATCTTTATTGCATTTTATCCTTTGGGGTTAAGAAAGGGGATATTGGCGGTTGTGGGGTGGATCTGTTACTTGTTGGGTGCTTGGAGGATGGGGAGGAGGTGGACGAGCCAGGCACAGCAGGCTTCTATCCACCGCCCAGTCATAAGGGAAAGAGACGAAGGTCAGGAATGATAAAGCAAAGCCCTGTGCACAAGAAGCAGTGCTTTGAGGTGCTTTGAGCGGTGGAAGGATGGCTGACCCCCTGCTCCCTATATCCCTTAGTGCAGCTTTGGCAGCCTAGGGGTCTGTGGCAGTTACCAATAAGAGTTATGTGCCAGGAAGCAGTGTTACAGTTTCAGGCAGAGTATGTTTTTCTGGGACAGCATGTAACAAGGCCCTCCCCAATGTGGTTTGTGGACAGAGGACAATGAATAGACCCTTATGAACTCTGGTCAGCCTTAAGAGATGGAAGGTTATGAAGGGTGGGCTTGGAGCTGAGTTGTGGGAGGGTGACTTAGAACTGCTTACTTCGGGCATGAGTGTTAGTATCAAAGAGCGCACACACACTCCCCAGCCAGAAGGGATGCATGCGGTTACCCTAGACTGTCAAGACTGAGTAGCCAAAGCCACTTATTTACAGAACCAGGTCCTGTGACTCCCTGTCTAGGGCTCTGTCTTCCTCTTCCAAGGTGGATATCTCAGTTGAGAAAATTAAAGAGGAGGAGGAGGAAGAAAAGGGATGGAAAGAAGGGAGGGTGAGAGGGAAGACATCAGTTTATTCTCCTGCTGAGCTAGTGTCTGGCACATTCCTGGTATCGAGACATGTTGTTGATTGAACTAACAGGCTTGTTGCTCACATCAGTGTGCTTAGAGCCTTCCAACCTGGCCAGTGGAGCAGACCACATGCTTTCCTGGGAATGGGTTGAAAGAGCCCACCTGAGACCCTCCCTCCAGGTTTAAAGCAGGGAAGTGCTCAGATGTTAAACCTGAACCCAAGGAAGATGGTAAACTGGTAATTCTGTTCTGAGATATCACCTGTCCTCTCCCACTGCCACAGAGGTGCTGTGAAGACCATGCTTCTCTCTGTTCTCTGAACCTGCAGAACTGTGGTCACCAGCTTGTCTGGGTCAAACTCACCTCCTTGTCACAGCAGTGGTTACTCTGGTCTCACGCGCTCAGTTAATTAGTTCCGAGTGTTTCATTCTTCATTTCCAGTAGTTCTTCCTATATAATGAACTCATCTGGTCTACATTATTGTATCTATTTTCCTGTGGGCACAGTGAGTTTTGCTGAGAGACTCTTGTCTTGGTCCAGGTGGAGACCACAGTGTGCTTTTGAGATGGTAGTGTGCTGGGTGAGAAGAGAAGTACACATACTGCGCTAGGTGACTCAGCCTGTCATTCCAGCACTTTGGGAGGCCCAGGAGAGTGGATTGACTGAGCCTGTGGGTTCAAGACCAGCCCAGGCAACTTGACGAGACCTCGTCTCTACAATAAAATAAAATAATTAGCCAAGTGTGGTAGCACGTGCCTGTAGTTCTGGCTGCTTAGAAGGCTGAGGCAGAAGGAATGCCAGAGCTCAGCAGGTCATCAATGCTGGGGTGGCCGTGAGCGTGCCACTGCACTCCAGCCTAGTCAACAGAGCAAGACTCCGACTCAAAAAGAGAGAGAGAGAGAGAAGTACACAGACATGGATTGTGCTTGTCTCGGCAGTGGGCGGCAAGCTAGTGAGAACAGTCTGGGATGATGCCTAGATTCTGGCTGGCTCCCTGGGTGATGGGGTCACCCATAGGGTAGAGGCCACAATAAAGGCAACTGAAAAATTCAAGCTGGGTCATGCAGAATGATCAAGAAAGTAGCTTCATGGTTCCAAAAGTTTGACTAAAGCCCATGTGAAGCATGAAAGGTGAACTGGTCTCCCTCTCCCAAGAAGCACCATTTTAACTCTCCATACTGGCACTTTCATGTTGATGACCATTGTTTCTGATCAACTTTCTACTTTGAACACATGGCATCCCCACAGGACTTGGAGGAAGATAATAAGCCAGACAGAATGGGAGAACTCTGGGGCAAGACCATCTACATTTGCTGCTCCACTTCCCCAGAACCCATTTTTCCTCTGTCCCCAACATTCCACTAAAAGTTGATCTGTCAAGGTTGCCAGTGCTGGCTCTGAGTCAAATGCTTTGGGCAGTCCTCAAGTCTCACATCAGGAAATTGATTAGGAGCATTTGAAACAAAACACAATTACAACATTTTCTTGATTTTACTTCCTTGGTAGAACTATTCGACTTTATTTTCCTTCCACTGCACAGTTTTTAACTTCTGCATCTCTGTTGCTGGACTCAACCTGATCTCTAAACTCTAGTGTTCCCCAGGGCTCAGTCCTCAGACCTCACCTCTTCTCCCACCCCCAGGTGTTCCCATCAGCTGCATGGTCTTAAGTGTCATCAATGCATTGATGCCTCCCAATTGTATATCTCCATCTCTACATTTCCCCTGAACTCCAGACTCTTACCTCCAGCTTTCAACTTGCATCTCCACTTGGATGTCTTATAGGCAGCTCATGTGAACAGGTCCAGTTATCTACCTTCAAAACTCGGTCTCGAGAAGTCCTCGTTTCAATAAACATAGCACTCTCCAACCAACACACTGCATAATACCCGGGAGACATCCCATCCCCTCTCCCTTTCACACCCTGCATCCCACCCATCTCAAATCCACCTGCTGCACCTCCAGATCTTCTCCTGAACTCACCTTTCCCACTGCAGCCATCGCTACCACCCTGATCAGTTCAGCATCTGGACAGTGGCAGCTGCTTCCTGACCAGGAAGAGGAACCATGTGACGCAAGAGGGGCTCCTGATTTGTCTTCCTGGTGCTCCTCCAACCTTCCTCCGGCCCAGGCTCTTTCTTTCTGCCTGAGGTCTAACTCACATGCAGCCAAGTGTACAATGAGTGCTCATCCTCAGCGAGGAGCTGCCAGGACATATCACCCCCATCTCAAGCCTACAGTGGCCTCACCTCAGCCTTAGAGGGTCCAGGCCAACACGCCGTGGCCCAGTCATCACCTCAGTCACAAGCTCCCACATTCAGTGGTCTCTTGATACTCTGCTTCATGCGTGTTCCCGAAGACTAGGGACTAGAGAGTGTCTTGGGAACACTCTCGTACTTCCTGGAATTCTCTTCCCTGAATTGCCTCCCAACCTTCCCCTGACCCCGTTTTGGTCTCTGCTCACATCTCTTCTTCAGAGTGGTATTGCCATTGCCTGACCACCCCTCTCATGTGGTCTCGTTCTATTCCCTACTTGTGGAATTTGCTGTCACTACCTGGCATTATTCCCATGCTTGTGTGTGAATATGTCTTCTGTGCATGAATTGACTGTCCCCCTCTAGAATGAAGCTTCTTTGAGGATGTGCCAGTGTTACGGTCCATACACTATTTTTCCCAGCACCTATAACCAGCCTGGCATGCAATAGGTGTTCATGGATGTTGGTTGAATGAATATTCAATGCATTAATGAATTTACTTAAGCAAGTAAAACCATAGAGTGTCGTTCAGGGCCCCAAGGCAATACATAAAGCTTCCGTTTTAAGCAATCACCAAATCTCTCTGTGCAATCATCACAGACAGCGCCTTTCCCTGGCACTAGAGTAAGTTCTGCATTAGGTCAGATCTGCCTCCAGGAGGAAACACTTTTCTGTGACCCCCTCTCCCAACACAGGTTCCAAAATTGCCCTCTGGGGGATTCTCCGGTATTATTCTTTGTGACCTAGAAGCAAGCAGGCACAGGGAAAGTTTCCTGATCATGGATTGCCTGATTTTGTAGCCACCACCTGGAGATGCAGACTGGGCAGCAGGCTGCATTAGGGAGTTTAGAGGCAGTTAATGTCATACTCGTGTGTGTTAGGTTTGCTGATTCTTTGTCAGTGTGAAGCCTCAAACCTAGTTGGTTTCTCTGGTTTATTTGCATCTAGTCAGTTTCACATGCTAGAAACACAGCTGTAGAACTACCAAGACATAATGTTTAAACCTGAAAAGACTCAGTTCAAGTTCATTATCTCTGTGGTTGAATCATTTCTCTGCCTCGATTTAACAGTCAACCCTTTAGGCAATCTGAACCAACAGGCTTGGTGGGAAGGCAGCATTGAAGTTTGGTCTTTGCCTCTGGTCCAAAGTCCTTGATGGGTGTGGTCTGCAGAAGCCTCTTGTCCCCAGTCCTACCTACTGCTGGGGCTGCCTCTCCAAAGGCCCCTACTTGTCATCCTGCTTGGATTGCGGGGAGGCCCTCTCCAATCTGCCTCTCCTTCTCTCTCTCTCTCTCTCTCTCTCTCTCTCTCTCTCTCTCTCTGTCTTTCCTGCATTCCCTCTCTGTCTTTCTCTTTATCTCTACCTCAGTTTCTCTCCGTGGGTCTCTCTGTCTCTCACTCTTTTTCTCTTTCTTTATCTATCTCTCCTTCTCTGTCTCTTCCTCCAACTCTCCTCCACTTCTCCCATTCTCCCATGAACTCAAGAAGTCCAAGCAGCATTCTAGCCCTTTCTAATGCATGCTTAAGATCTGACTTCTAAGGAATCACACAGTTTCACAAATGTTTGCCAGGGCTTAAAAAAGGACTCCTGAATTCCAGGATACACTATCTCAGGTTGCCCCATCTTACCTAACCACTAAGCCAGATCCACTTGTTGTAGATTTTCAGTCACCACACTCTGCATCTACTTCTTTACTGAGACCAACATGATGACAGCATAAACAAAATTCATGTCTGTACCTCAATCCTTTTGGAAGTCCAGGAGGAAGGTCATTGTGAGTCCAGACTCCTCCAAATGGGCCTTTTGACCCTCTTCCATCTGTGTGGCAGAAATAACTCCCTGGAGAGGGGTAAGTGGCAGGGACAAGAATAGCTGGACAAAGGAAGGTGCCTTATGACTTCTAGTCACATCTCTGGGCAAAGCCTGTCACACAGTCACTGGAGATGGGGCATTTTGGGATTTGGGTGGTTTCTGGCCAAAAGCAGAGGTTCTATGGCTTAACAGGAAGGATGGACAAATTGATCTTAGGAGTCAATTTGCAGTTTCTGCAATATATGTCATAGAGGGACATTATATAAAGAGCATATCTGCAATTCTAGTTGTTTGAAAAGCCAAACCTTATTCTTCATTTAAGATGCCCACAATTTCAAGGTGTAATTTATAGTCCCAGATTATCATGCATGAACACGAGTATGCACCAGTGTGCATCACACTGCACATGTGCTCACGTGAACTTGCGGTGTACTGATACACATGTTGGCACATGGACCATTGTGGCCTTGCCAGCCTTGTGTCTACCACACTGCACTACATAGTGGTGCATTCCTACTGCTGCCCCAAGAAAGACAGGCATATGTGCAAAACAGAAAGGATTTCTGTAGAAGTTTCCGAGCTTCCAAATGACAAAGTCCTTGCATGCACCACAGTTATGATAGACCTTCCTACCCAGTCCTTCCCTTGTAGGCATTAGCACCCATACACACCAGCCATTTAACCAGAGTCTTGGAGGTAGCTCAGGAACAAGCAGAGTTCTATGCTCCTGGGAGGGTCTCAGCCACGTTTCCTCAGGCCTGGTCCTCAGAACAGAGCCCTCAGCTAAGTGTGGAATTCTGAGAGAGAAGATTGGGACCTGTGATTCAGAAAATGGACTGGTCTTGGGTTCCTCTCTGCATGCAGACAGCCACAGAAAAATAAGCACAGGAACACATATATGACAGTGAGACTGCATCCACTCAGAAAGAGCAGGAGCAGCACACAGGACTCTCTCTGGAGTCAAGGAGCATGTAAGTGAAGTGAAGTTTTCCTGTGCCCTGAGGAAGGTCCAGGAAGCTCACTGAAGGGGAAGAGCACTGGCCAATCACTTACCAAGGTGGTAAGTACAGGGTGCCAGAGCAAGAGCCACACATCCCTGGACCTGGGACCAGACAGGGCCACAGGCCTCTGCTGGGAGGAAGGGAGCAAGACCCAGACCCACAAGGGTGGCCAGATACCTGTCCAGGCTTAAGACACCCACCACCACACAGTTGATGTGTCACTGTGTGTGTTCCCCAGAACCCAAGGAGAAGTAAGAGGTGGGTGAAGAATTAACTCTGGGGCTGACTGAATTTGATCTCTTTCTGATATCAGTCCTATGATGGAGAAGGGGAGTAATTCAGTTGAGACACAGAAAAATAGACTTTTGGTCAATAGGGAGAGTTAATTGATACAGAAAATCGTTCTTTCTGTTTCAAACACATGGAAATGATAGATAAAATGCAAGCACGTGGCATTCACATGGAATTTGGGTGGGTGAGACTGAGAAGAAAGATGGCGCATTCTCTTAGCCTCATACTTCATGTTGTTTATGCCTGCTAAAAATCAAAGGTTCCACTAGAAGCACAGAACCAAAAGGAAATCCCAAACAAATGGGGGAGAAAACTAGTGAAAGAAATGTGATCAATCCAAGGGTTGTCAGGAGGGAGGAGTAGAGAATAAGGAAAGAGACTACAGAAAAATTAGTAAATTTAGTCTAAAAATGTAAGTAATCATGATAGTGAAGATACATTAAACTCTCCTATTAGAAAGCAAAGATTGGACCTCTGGCAAGATGGTGACGGGGCAACCTGGTCTGTAAAACCCTCTGCAAAGGAGAACTGCAGTGGGTCTCTGGATCTCGCCCCAGGGGCTGCGGACCCCAAAATCGCAGCCTGCTCTTCAGACAGAGCTCAGCCATTGCCACCTCTAGGGCATCGCAGCGGACTGGACGCCGCCGCCACTGCCGCCGGTAGCACATCGCACCACCTGGGCCAGAGGTGATCCACGACTTCAGTCCTTAAAGCCCCTTCAGGGAAGATCTGCTGGGATCTGCCACTTCTCCTGTGACTGAGATGTCCTGCCCGCCGTGAGTCTCCTGCCTGTGCCCTGAGGCAGGCATCCATCTCCAGTCTCTGCTGGTTCCTGTCCAGCCCCACCCCCTCTGGGGCAAGCAGCTGAGATAGCACCATCTGCTGGCGATTCAAGGTAACAACACCGAAACAGGAGAAACAAGCTTGAAAAAGACATAGGCCAGAGTGGTGGACAGAGGGTGATGTGAACTGTCCTTCACAGCAGACCAGGGGCAACTGATCCTAACTGCAAACTAATTTACCTGCTTGGAAAGAAAGCTAGAAATCAGAACTGAAAGGACATTGGACTTAAACGAAAAGTCTCAGAGTGTGCTTCATTGATTCTGTTAGTTTAATGACTTAATTCTATTCCTACTGTATTGTTCCTTTTTTTCTCTTCCTTTTCTCCTCTTTTATTCTCTCTGTAAACCATATCCTTGTATAGAGGAACAGCACACCAATAAGGTGGTTGGTTAGCTTGTATATTAGCATCACTCTATGTTTTATTTTATTTTTTGTATGGGAGTTGGTTCGTCTGTAGCTGTGGTCTATTGTTTTTATCTGTTTCAGTATAGGTCTCTATCTCTCCATTTGTTGGCACACGTTTGTTTCCCCCCTTACTTCTCTATCTCTCCACTCCCCTCTTCAACCCACTGTCTGCTCCATTCTCTTCCCTCTGCTAACCACATTTTATTTCAGGGAGTAAACCTACAGCCTCACTGCACGGACAGATTCCAAGGCAGTAGGAAGTGGGTTCCAGACTATCCACACACCTCTCAGCGAATACCAGGACCTGCAGATAGATTTTGAATCACAGCTCCCCCCTTAAGTAAATCTCAAAACTTCAAAAAGGACCACCCCCAACCGACAGTGCAACTCCAGAATTGAACAAAGTAAGAGGGCATACATAAAGAATAGGAGATTGAACAAACAGAAGTAAAACCAATCCCTTTACCCCTGAATTACAGAATTAAAGAAAACGGTGACATGGAGGGAAGAAAAAAGGAGGGAGGGGGAAAAACCGCACAAATGAAGAAAAACCAAAAGAAGAATATAGGTCTCACACAGACCCCTGGGAATCAGACACTGAGAAAACAGATTCTGGAACACAAACAATGAAGAGCCCCCAGACTGACTGGTCACATGCAACAAACCCAGACATCAAGACATTAATGGAGAGAATTTAAAAAATTGAGGAGAGACAAGAGGAAAATAGGAAGGAACTGATGTCAGAAATGACAGCAGTAAAGAATACTGTGATGGAAATGAATAACAGACTAATAAGCATGGAAAGCAGAATCAGCCAAGCAGAAGAAAGAATCTCAGAGCTCGAAGACCAAAACACAGAACTAACCCAAACTGTCAAAAGCATAGAAAAGAAGCTCAAAAAGACAGAACAAAACCTGCAAGAGATGAATGACCACTTCAAGAGACCAATCCTAAGAGTAATTGGGCGTCCTGAGGCAGAGAGAGAAACAGAAGCCACACTGGAACAAACATTTCATGAAATCATTCAAGAAAACTTCCCTCATCTCATCAAGGATGAAAAAATTCAAACACAAAAGATTCAGAGAACCCCTGCAAGACAACAAATGAGAAGACCAACTCCCAGACACATAATAATTCGCCTAAACAAAGTAGCTATAAAAGAAAAAATCCTAAAGGCAGCAAGAGAAAAAGGCCAGACTTCCTACAAGGGAAGACCAATTAGAATAGCAGCAGATTTATCCACAGAAACCCTTCAGACTAGGAGAGCCTGGAGCCCTATCTTCAAAGTTCTAAAAGATAAACAATGTCAACCAAGAATAACCTACCCAGACAAACTAAGCTTCATTAGTGAGGGAGAATTGAAATCTTTTCCAGATATCCAATCCCTAAGAGCCTACACTGCCACCAGACCACCTCCACAAGAAACACTTAAGAAAGTACTGAACACAGAAGAAAAAGAAAAAAGAACAACAACATTCTTCACAAGAGTACAGGCAAAAGATTAAAAACACACATGAACCAACTCCAAAACCCAAAGAAAGACAACAAACAAACAGGAACAACTCTGTAAGAACCTTATGACAGGGATCAACTCTTGCATTTCAATTATTAGCCTAAATGTGAATGGACTAAATGCACCACTGAAAACACATAGAATGGCAAAATGGATAAAATATCATCAGGCAACAATCTATTGCGTTCAAGAGACTCACCTCACAGACTCAAAGTAAGAGGATGGGAAACAAACTTTCAGGCGAACGGAATACAAAAGAAAGGAGGAGTAGCGATCTTAATTTCAGACAAAATACCCTTCAAGCTATTAAAAATCAAAAAAGATACAGAAGGCCACTACATAATGACAAAAGGCTCAATCCATCAACAAGAAATATCTATCCTAAACATATATGCACCCAACATAGGTGCGCCAACTTTCATAAAGTAACTTCTAGGAAAACTAAAGAAAGATATTGACTCTAACACAATCATAACTGGGGACTTTAATACCCCACTCACAACTCTAGACAGACCATCAGGACAAAAACTCAGCAAGAAGATTGAGAACCTCAATGTGACTTTGGACCAAATGGACTTAATTGATACCTACAGAACACTCTATCCAAAGACCACAGAATATACATTCTATTCATCACTGCATGGAACATATTCTAAGATTGACCACGTAATTTGCCATAAATCAAGCATAAGCAAATTTAAAAGGCCTGAAATTCTACCATGCACCTTTTCGGACCACAGTGGAATAAAAATAAACATTGACACCAAAAAAGTCCCCCAAAAACCCACAAAGACATGGACATTAAACAGCATGATGCTAAACAACTCCTGAGTCAATGATGAAATCAAAACAGAGATCAAAAGATACCTGGAAACAAATGAAAATGAAAAAACATCTTACCAAAATCTCTGGGACGCCTTGAAAGCTGTAGTAAGAGGGGAATTTATATCCTTACAAACACACATGAAGAAAATGGAGGGAACACAAATTAACAACCTAACAAGCCACCTAAAGAAGTTGTAAAACCAAGGCCACAAAAACCCTAATTTCAGCAGAAGAATCCAGATCACCAAAATAAAAGCCCAAATCCAGGACATAGAAGACAAAAAGATAATACAAAAAATCAATGAAACAAAAAGTTGGTTCTTCGAAAGGATAAACAAGATCGATGGTCCCCTAACTGGACTGACCAAGAAAAAACGAGAAAAAAAATCAAATAAGCACAATCAGAAACACAAAAGATGAAGTCACATCTGACCCTGAAGAAATACAAAAGATCTTTAGAGACTACTATGTACACTTGTATGGAAACAAACTTGAAAACCTTAAGGAAATGGAGGACTTTCTGACATCACACAACCTACCTAGATTGGAACAAGAAGAAATTGAGACCCTAAATAGACCAATAACAATCAACGAAATTGACTACGTAATTAGAAAACTTCCTACAAAAAAAAGCCCTGGACCAGATGGCTTTCCAGCAGAATGCAAGACATTTAAGGAGGAGCTGATACCAATCCTACTGAAGGAATTCCAGGCTATTTAAAAAGATGGAACTCTCCCCAAATCATTTTACAAAGCCAACATCATATTCATACCCAAGCCAGGTAAAGATCCAACAAAGAAAGAGAACGACAGACCAATATCTTTGATGAACATAGATGCTAAAATTCTCAACAAGATCCTAGCAAACCGGATTCAGCAATACATCTCAAAAATCATCCATCATGACCAAGTAGGCTTCATTCCTGAGATGCAAGGCTGGTTCAACATTCATAAAACCATAAATGTAATTAAATACATCAATAGATGTCAAAACAAAAACCACATGATTATAACATTAGATGCAGAAAAAGCTTTTGATAAAATCCAGCACCCCTTCTTGATAAAAACCCTTGAACATCTAGGCATACAGGGAACATACCTCAAAATAGTAAAAGCCATCTACGAGAAACCCACAGCCAGCATACTCCTAAATGGACAAAAATTGGAACCATTTCCCCTGAAAACTGGAACAAGACAAGGGTATCCACTCTCATCCCTCCTGTTCAACATAGCATTGGAAGTCCTGGCTAGAGCAATCAGAGAAGAGGAGGCAATCAGGGGTATCCAAATCGGAAAAGAGGAAGTCAAGTTATCTCTCTTTGCAGATGATATGATTGTGTACCTTGAAAATTCAAGAGAATCTTTCAAAAACCTCCTTACACTGATAAAGGCCTTTGGCAAAGTCTCAGGATACAAAATAAATGTACAAAAGACAATCACATTTCTCTACACCAATAATAAACAGAAACCCAAATAAGAACACAATTCCATTCACAATAGCCACAAAAAAATGAAATACCTTGGCATCTTCCTAACCAGAGACGTGAAAGACCTTTACAATGAAAATTTCAAAACGCTGCTCAAAGAAATCAAAGATGACACAAACAAGTGAAAAATATCCCATGCTCACGAATTGGAAGCATCAACATTGTGAAGATATCCATCTTACCTAAGGCAATCTACAAATTCAATGCAATACCCATCAAATTACCAGCAACATTCTTCTCAGACCTGGAAAAAACAACACAGGAATTCATATGGAAACACAAATGTCCAAGAATAGCCAGAACAATCCTCAGCAAAAAAACAAAGCAGGTGGTATCACATTACCAGACTTCAAACTTTACTATAAAGCTACAATCTTCAAAACAGCTTGGTATTGGTATAGGAACAAGCCTATAGATCAATGGAATAGATTGAGATTCCAGAAGCAAAACCTCAATTTCTCAACCAACTCGTCTTCGACAAGGCCTCCACCACCTACCACTGGGGAGAGGAGAACCTATTCAGTAAATGGTGCTGGGAAAACTGGCTGACCACATGCAGAAGATTGAAACAGGACCCCTATCTATCCCCATGCACAAAGGTTAACTCCAAATGGATCAGAGACCTAAATGTAAAACCACAAACCGTAAGACCCTTAGAAAATGAAGGAAATACCCTCATGGAAATCGGAACTGGCATCCAATTCCTGAACAAAACCCAAAACCCACAGCTCATAAGAGAGAAGATAGATAAGTGGGACCTTATTAAACTGACAAGCTTCTGCAAAGCCAAAGAAACCATCAAGAGAGCAGGGAGACAGCCTACAGACCAGGAAAAAATTTTTGCCAACACTAGTTCTGACAAAGGCTTAACATCCTGGATCTACAAGGAACTCAACTGTGCTGAAAAGAAGAAAACAAACAACCCCATTATAAAATGGGCAAAAGATATAAACAGACACTTCACAAAGGAAGACATCCGAGAAGCCAACAGACACATGAAGAATGTTCAACCTCACTAATCATCAGGGAGATGCAAATCAAAACCACACTGAGATACCACCTAACTCCAGTCAGAATGGCAATTATCAACAACTCAAAAAATAACAGCTGCTGGAGAGGGTGTGGCGAAAAGGGAACAATTCTACACTGTTGATGGGAGTGTAAACTAGTGCAACCTCTGTGGAAAGCAGTGTGGCGATTCCTAAAAGCTCTAAATATCAACCTCCCATATGACCCCACAATGCCCCTACTGGGAATATACCCTGAAGAACTCAAATCACTCTATAAAAAAGATACCTGCACACGTATGTTTATCGCAGAGTTGTTCACAATAGCAAGAATCTGGAAACAACCATGATGCCCATCAAAAGAGGACTGGATTAAAAAATGTGGTACATATACATGATGGAATACTACGCAGCCATAAAAAAGAACAAAATCATGAATTTCGCAGCAACCTGGATGGAACTTGAGTCTATAATACTGAGTGACCTCTCACAGAAACAAAGATCCGAGTATCACAGGTTCTCACTCATATAATGGACCTTGAACATCCAATGTAATACTATAAGAAAATGACTGACAGTACTGGGAAACTATGGAGGGGGGATGGGATTAATGTAGCAAATATCTGTCTGGGGATGGGGAAACATCTCTTATCAACAGGGTGCCTGAATGAAACGTAATTGTACACCTAACCCTTAACTGTACCCCACAAAACCATAATAAAAAATATTGATTATGAAATAAATAAATTAATTAAAAATAAATTTAAAAAAAAAGCAAAGATTACCCAATTGAATTGCGCAAGAAAAATTCAGAGAGCTTCCTACATGTCTGCCATCTCAGTACCGGCTTCTGTTGGTCATTTTTTTTTTCTGTCTGTGTTGAGATTGTCCTGGTTCTTTGTATGAGAGTCATATTGGATTGCATCCTGTATGTTTTGAATTCTACATTATGTAACTCTAGGTCTTATTTAAATTCTGTGGAGAATTTTGTTTTATTTTGCTTTAGCAGGCAATCTATTTAGTTAGGTTCAGGCATAAGTTTCAACTATTCTGTTGGCTGGAGTTCTTGTAAGTGAAACTTCTGTTTTCAAAGCCCCTGCGGTGGTATTTGTATCTGTCCCACATGCATGCCACTGGCCCAGCAGTTTTTTCGGAGACATAAGCACCAGCCCATTGTCATAGTTATCAATATCTTGGTATGCTGACTAGGATCAGATCATGTGCAGCATAAGGATGGGTTCAGAAGTTCACGGACAACATGATAGCTCCTGAGCTCCTTCTTCACCATGATCCTGCCAGCACTTTCCGGGTCCCTGAGGGCCTCTGCCCAGAAATCTGGGATATTATTTGCCCTGCTCTGCCAGATACCTTCACAACTATACCCACACCTGAGACCAAGCATCTGAAGGAAAAAGAGAAAACAACAATGGGAATTCGTCTCACCTTCTTGGGATCACATCTTTGCTGTTTTGAGAGGAGTCTTCTTCCTCAAATTAAAAACACAACTATGGGGATTATTTTTCTGTAGGAGTAAGGGTTACTGATCAACATCAAGAAGAGATGGTGCATACTATGATGGATGGAGATTGTGGGGAAGCAAAATGGGGGTGGGCAGGGGGGGCACACATCAGTCTGGTACAGTGTAGAGGGATGGGGAAAATGCTACAACACAGTAGTGTTTGGTGAAAACCCTGGTGCGTCAAAATTATGATCAAAGGTGAATTTTTTAAAATATGTGATAGTTGTGAACATTTTTAACTTGCCAGGCCTATTCATGGAGGAGGCAGATGCACTGTGAGTAGATTTTTTTTTTAACTGTTGGACTTGTGTAAGTGCAGAGATTTTTTGCCTATGAGGGTCCCACTCAGGGCATCCCTGTCTGCCCATTTCCACTGCCCTAAAATGGAATAAGGTGGCATCCAACTGGCAGGGTTGCTGTGAGGACTAAAGGAATGAATTCTGGTAGAACACCCAGAACAGGGCCAAGCACATCTCAGGCACTCCGGAGGCATTACCATAAATATCTCAACACAGGTGGAGAAAATCAAAATCAACCTATTTACATTTTTTAATGTCATGCCATGAAACTGGAGTGGCTCTGCAAACTATTTCTGAAGATGCTTTTCTTGAATACAGCAGAGACAAAGTGAAGAAGACCCTGACCAATGATTTTCCATGAGGCATCAGACAAGCAGATAGCTTATGATGAAAACTATCTAATGTGAAGGAGAAGAAAACTCAGAAAGAAACCAAAAAACAAAAACAAAACCTAGAAAGAAACAAAGCAGATGATTAAAAAAAAAAAGGAAAGAAAGAAATACAGGGACACAGGGGTTTTAAAAAAAACAGTAAACAGCTCTTCTTTCCATGAATCAGAGAACCTCACAACATTTTCAAGAAACCCTACTAAAGTGAGAAATAATTGGAAGAAAGACTACAACTATTTTTAAGAAGAGGTTGTTGGTATCATCTTGTCACGTTTAAGCAAGGCAGACATTTATTTTCAAAGTGCTAAGTTTCTGTTTTGAGTTTTACTATTCTAACTAAGAGAAAAAAAATACCATCATCCTTGGTACTTAAATTTGAAATACAATGTCTACAAAATCAATATGTTAAAGAATAATCTGTTTTTCTGTTCTTTTTGTCATTTATATTTATATTTGTTAAAACTCATACATAAAACAAAGGAAAATCCTTTCATTCTAAACACCTCCATTGTTTTATCAATTGACTGGAGTAAATCTAGAATTACTTAATAACTTAAAAGAAATTGAAGGAATTAAAAATCAGTTGCAAAATCACTTTGTAGTTTTCTAATTTTGAACACAAAATACTTTAAAGAGATAGTACCCAAAGTTATTAAATAGTAAAATATTAACCACCCCTAAAGAGATCAGAGTAAATATACTTTTATTCAGATGTTAAATTGTTCCAGAAAACCCTGGCTGAGTCTTTAACCAAAAGAGTATTTCCTCACACATGCCACAATATAAATAGGAGACTATAAATAATCGCAAAGAGAAAGCTCTTAATAATTTGGATCCATTTTAAACCTCTTTAAATTGGTACTACCTTAATTCCCACCAATAAAAATAATCCTGAGGGACACATCATTTTCATTTATAAAACAAGAGTATAAAAATTCCTTCATAAGTAGGAAATCACTCAGTCTTTTGGAGCTTGCAAAAGCCATTGGATTTTAGTTTATTAAATAAAAATAGTAAGTGAAAAGAGCAAATCTATAATTAGATTTTGTTTTTGTAAAAAATATGTATATCTTTCTATTAAATGAAACATGTAACATTAACATTGAATAACAGGTATGAATGACTTGATTAATTTAGTGAATCTTTGGTTTTTATTATTAGAGATCTTTGTTGCTAAGGTAAAGGACTTTTTTTTCCAGGCTTTTGTGTTTCCCCTTAACATGTGTCTTAGTGTGTGTGTGTGTGTGTGTGTGTGTGTGTGTGTGTGTGTGTGTAATTTGAGAGGGTGAAGTTCAATGGGGGAAAAGATGGTTCCAAATATGTCTGGATTTTTAAAAAAATTTTTATTTTAAGCCGGGCTCTGTGGCTCAGCCTGTAATCCCGCGCCTTTGGGAGGCTGAGGTGAGTGAATTGCCTGAGCCTGTGGGTTCGAGACCCACCTGGGCAGCAAGACCTCATCTCTACAATAAATGCGTGGTAGTGCATGCCTGTAATTCCAGTTACTCAGAAGGCTGAGGCGGAAGGATCGCCGGAGCCCAGCAGGTCGAGGCTGCGGTGGCCGGGAGCGGCCACTGCACTCCAGTCTGGGCGACAGAGTGAGACTCCAACTCAAAAAAAAAAAAATTTATTTTAAAGATGTGGGGTACAATTCAAGGTTAAACATACAAACGTTCATTGTGCAGGTACCCTTGTTGATGAGGTGTGCCCCCCACCCCCTACCCCAGCAGAATCCCACTACTGCCAATCCTACCCCACCCCACCTCCAGCAATTTCCCAGTACTGTCAATTCTTTTCTTATAGTATTATGATAATTGTTCAAGATTCACTTATAAGTGAGAACATGTGATACTCAGTTCTTTGTTTCTGTGAAAGATCACTCTGTATTATAGACTCTAGGTAAAGGACATTTTTTATAAACTTATTATTTTAGAATAGTGTTAGATTCACAAAAGGTTGTGAAGATAATACAGATTCTCATATGCCCTGCACCCAGTTTCTATTATTATGGTATTACAAATGTTATTTATATGCTATGTAGTATAATACGTATTATATATTTCACATCTTATATTACTATGGTTCAACGAATTAATCAATATGGCTACATTATTACTAAGTAAAGTTCATGCTTTATTCGGACTTTCTTAGTTTTTATCCACTATTCTTTCCCTATTCCAGGATCCCAATCAGGATACCATATTACTTTCAGTTATCATGTGTCCTTAGTCTCCTCTCAGCTGTAATTCTGCAAAAGGTGTATGACTATGACATTTAACGTGTTGAGTTTAGGTCAGGCGTTTTGTAGAATTTCTCTCATTTGGTGTTTGTCTGATGTTTTTGTCATGATTACACTGGGGTAATAGGTTTTTGGAGGAAGAACACAGAAATAAAGTGCCATTCTCATCATATCATATCCAGGGCTCATGGTATCAACATGAGTTACTATTTATGATGTTGACCTTGACCACCAAGCTGAGGTTGTGTTGGTCAACTTTCTCCACTGTCAAGTTCTTCTTCTTTCCCATATTGTGCTTTTTGGAAAAGAGTCACTATGCACAGCCAACACTTAAGCAGTGGAAAGTTTGCTTCACCTCTGAAGCCAGAGTATCTACATAAATTATTGGACATGGGATTTTTCTCTTCTCCCTATTTATTTACTTAGTCATTTGTTTATACCAGTATAGACTCATGGATATTCATTTCATACTTTGAGTCATAATCCACTACCACTTTAGTATTTTTGTTACTAAAATTGTCCTAGCTTTGGCCATTGAGAGCTCTTTCATGTGACCAACGTGTCCCTTTGCCATCATTATGTTTTTTCAAACACATCCTATCCAGCCCTCCCCATTCATGAAACCCTAGTGACTGCTGATACAAGCCTCCCTATCCTTTGGCCTCTTCCAGAATGTCATAGAAATCTAATCAGACAATACCCAGCCTTTGATGGTGGATTCTATCCCCTAGCAATATTTATTCAAGATGCATGAGGATCTTTGTGTGGCTTGATAGCTCATTCTTTTTTATTGCTGAATAATATTCCATTGTCTGGTGCACCACAGTGTGTTTATCCATTCACCTACTGAAGGACGTCTTGGTTTCTCCCAGTTTGGGTCAATTATGAATAAGACTGCTATAAATATTTGTATACAGATATAATTTTTCAAACCAGTTGAAAAATACTTAGAAGCACAATCACTGGATCATATAGTAAGACTGTGGTTAGCATCATAAAGATTGTGATTATCTTCCAAGGTATCAGTACCATTTTGCATTTCCCCAAGCATGGAATAAGAAGTTATGTTGTTCTGCACCCTCACCAGAAATTGGTATATTAAGTTATGGGGGTGTTTTTAGTCAATCTAATAAGTTTTTAGTCACATCTCTAATGACAAATGCTGTTAAGAATCTTTTCATGGTCTCACTCTTAAGTGAGACCTGAACATTATGCACAATAGCACAAGGAAGGGATCAGCAGTCACGGGACACTGCCAGGGGGGCGGGGCGGGGATGTGTAACAACATAAAGAGTACCTGATTCTAAACCAGAGGAAGTGAGGACCAGTTGGAGGCACAAATTTCACCTGCACATAGATTATTTATGTACCTAATCCTGACTTGTACCCCACATCTTTAAAATAAAAATAAAATAAAGTATAAAAGAGTCTTTTCATATGCTTATTTACCATCTGTATATCATTTTTAGACAGTGTCTATTCAGATTGCTTCTCCATTTTTAATTGAGTTGCTTGTTTTTTTATTATTGCGTTTTAAGACTTCTTTGTATATTCTGAATACAGGTCCCTTATCACAAAGTTGATTTGCAAATATTTTCCCCCAGTCTGTGGCTTGTCTTTTCTTTTCTTTTATTTATTTATTTGTTTATTTCTTTTTAGTTGGAGTCTCACTCTGTTGTCCAGCCTGGAGTGCAGTGGCACACTCACAGACATCGCGGCCTCAACCTGTGGGCTCAGGCGATCCTTCCGCCTCAGTCTTCCAAGTAGCTGGAATTACAGATGTGTGCTACCACACCCCACTTTGTGGCTTGTCTTTTCATTCTCTTAATAGTGTGGTTTGTCTTTTCATTTTCTTAGCAATATCTTACACAGAGCCAAAGTTTCCTATTTTAAGAGAGCCCAATTATTAATTATTTTCTTTCATAAGTTGTTCATATAGTATTAGATCTATAAATTCATCACAAACCCTAAGATCATGAAAATTTTCTTGCATGTTTTCTTCTAGAAGTGTTATAATTTTGTCTTGTACATTTAGGCCTTTGATTCATTTTGAGTAAATTTTTGTGCAAGGTGTGAGGTTCGTGTCTGGGCTCTCTTTTGGGGGAAGTGGGCACGTGGATGTCTAATTTTTCCAGAACCATCTATGAAATGATTATTCTTTCTCCACTGAATTGCCTTTGTCAAAAATCAGTTCACTATATGTGTATCACTCTACTGACAGTCTCCAACTTACTGTAGTTAGACATGATTTTTTTTAATTTTATGATAATGTGAAAGTGATATGCATTCAGTAGAAGTCATACTTTCAATTTTGAATTTTGATCTTTTCTCAGGCCGATGATATGCTGTACCATTCATACTCTCTTGCAATGTTGGACAGTCAGCCTCCTAATCACAAGGGTAAACAACCTGTATTCTGCAGGATACTGTGTTGTCAAATACTTTTGCCCAACTGAAGGCTAATATCAGTGTTCTGAGCATGTTGAAGGTAGGGTAGTCTAAACTATGATGTGCGGTAGGTTGGGTGAATTAAATGCATTTTTTACTTTCAGTATTACAGTGAGTTCATCAGGAAATGACTCCATCATAGAAGCATCTGTATTTCTCAGCCCTCTGTTCTTTTAATTGATAAATATGTCTATTTTTTCACCAATGCCACATGGTATTGATTATTATTGCTTTATAAGAAGTGTTGAAATTGAGTAAGATGAGTCAGCTTTATTCTGCTTTCTCAGAACTGTGTTGGAATTCTAGGTTCTTTGCCTTTCTTCATGAATTTTAGAATCAGCTATTTGGTATGTGCAAAAATCTTGCTGGAATGTTTAATGGGATTGTGTTGAACAGATATGTTGAACTTAAGGTCATCCATCTATCTTTGAGTGGAGTTTGTCGTTTGTGTCTCTCAAGGAATTGGTTTATGTCAACTAGTTATCAAATGCATGGGCATAGAGTTGCTCATAGTATTCCCTTATTATCCTCTTAAGACCCACAGGATCGATAGTGATGATGCACAACTCTCTGGTGCCTTAGATTGACAACTTGTGTCTCCTCTCTGTCTTTCCTGGTCTGTTTGGCTAGAGGTTTGTCAATTATACTGATGTTTGCAAAGAACCAACTTTTGATTTTGTTTATTTCATCTATTATTTTCCTGTTTTCGATTTTGTTTCTTTCTGGTCTCATAATTATAATTTCCTTTCTCCTGCTTGCTGTAAGCCTAAATTGCCCTTCTTACTCTGGCTGCCAAAGTAGGAGTTTAGATTATGATTTTTGATCTGCATTTTAATCAATTGTTTTAGTCATACCCCACAAATTTCAATAAGTTGAATTTTTCAAAAATCTCTTCCCCAAAATAGGAATACAAACACTTCCCAACTTATTTATAAGGGAAGCACTACACTAATACCTAATGCCAAAATCAGATAAAAATATGACAATAAATATATTGTAATTTCTTTTGAGGCTGTTTCTTTGACCTGTGGGTTTTAAAAGTGTGTCATTGAATTAGCAAATATGTAAACATTTTTTTCAGTTAGTTTTCTGTTATTTTCATCTAGCTTAATTTCACTGTAGTCTGAAAACATACTTTGTGTGCTATCTATTCCTTAAATATGTTCAGATGTGTTTCATGACCCGGGGTGGGGGGGGGGGTCTGTCTTGGTGAACGTTCCACAGGAGCTTGAGGAAAAATGTGTATTCTGCTGCTATTGGATGCAATAGTCTACATATGGCAGTAAAATACAGCTGAGTAATGGTGCTGTTGAGTTCAGCAATGCCCTCACTGACTTTCTGTGTGCTTGACTTATCACTTACTGAAAGACAGATGTCAAGGTGTCCAACTAGAATAATGGATTGGTCTGTTTCTCCTTTCGGTTCTGTCACCTTTGACTCATGTATTTTGATGCTTTGTTGTTATATACATAAACATTGAGTTCTTCTTGGAGAATTACTTTCCTGTTTGGGTAATGTCACTCTTTATCCATAATGATTCCTGTTCTGTAGTCTGCTGGATCTGAAATTAAAATAGGTGATTAGTCTTTCTTTTTATCACTTTTAACATGGTGAAAGTAATATATCTGGCCAGGCTCAGTGGCTCAGCCCACGGATTCGACACCGGCCTGGGCAACTTGGCAAGGCTTCGTCTCTACAATAAATAAAAAAAATAAATTAGCCAGTGGTGGTAGCATGCACCTGTAGCTCCGGTTACTTGGAAGACTGAGGCAGAAGGATCGCTGGAGCCCAGCAAATCGATGCTGGGGTGGCCATGAGTGTGCCACTGCACTCCAGCCTGGGCGACAGAGTGAAACTCCAACTCAAAAAAAAAAAATAACATACCTGAGTCATAATATTTCTTTTTTTGTAAGTTTCTTGCCTGTTTATTTTATTTTGTCTTCTCTTATTTTTTATTTTAAAGATGTGGGATACAACATAATGTTTCAATCTGACAAAAATCTGTCTTTTGGGTATAATAACTGTTGTTATTTATACCAGTCACATTTCAAGTGATTACTAGTGTAGTTGGGTTAAAATCTATAGTCTTTGTAGTGGTGTGTTGTTTGGGGGTTTTTTCTTTGTTTCTCTTTTTCTTCCCTTCTCTTTCTGTCTTTTTGTGTTTTAACTGAACATTTTATATTATTTCATTTAAACTCCTCTTGGCATATCATTTAAGCTTCTATTTTAAACTTTGCAGTCATTGCTGTAAAACTTACAATGTACGCTTTTAAATAATCTATTTCCACCTCCAGTAACACTATACCACATCACATGTAGTACAGGTACCTTACAACAGAGCATTTCAGTACCTCCTTTTTATCTATTGTGATATTGTGCTCATTCATTTCACTTATCCATATGCTATAACTACCTAATAAGTTTTTCCTATTGTTGATTTAAACGAGGTTACTTTAGATCAATTAAGAATAAGAAAACTAAAATATTTTACTTTACTTTCATTTATTTCTTCTCTGATGTTCTTCTTTCTTGTGTGTACCCAAGTTCCTGACTTATATCATTTATCTTTGACCTGAAGAATTAAAAGTTAACATTTTGCAAAGGCAAGTCTATAACACCGAATCCCTCCAGGTCTATGAGGAATCTGCCTTGGATCTTCACAGTGAAACCTGGAGTGGTTATTGAGCTAAAAGGTCAGGTGCATGTGGATGCCCTCTCTGCCTTAGACCCTTAGGGTTCTTTACTCACTGACTTTATATTAAGCCTCCCAAATTTGTCAAAATAGCCATTTAAGTGCTGCTATCAGATTATGGATTTCAGGGGTATTTGTTCCAAGTAAGCAATCTCTGATCTTGGATTTCTCTGGTTACACCTATGTGTTCAGATTTTAAGGTGGTGGTGTATGCTGTTATCTCAGTTATATGATGGATTCGAGAAAAGTCGTTAATTTTAATTTGGCCAGTTTTTCTTGTTGTAATTATGGGAATGCTTACTTTCAAGTTCTTCACATGATAAAACCGAAATAGGAAGCTGAGTTTTTGAAAATTTCTTTGACCTTCAATGTTCTGGTTTGGAAATTTCTGGTTATCATCTATGTTGCACTTTATAAATCCTGGAAAAATAATTTTCCAGAAAGGTTTTTCGTTTTTTGCATTCTGGCCAGCTTTGTATGTGAATTCTAGTGAGTATCCTTGTCAACACTTGATATTGTCAGCATTTTTATTTTAACTATTCCAATAAGTTTGCAATTGTATTTCACTGAGCTTTGAAATTCTATTTTCCTAATGGCTAATGATGCTGAACATATTTCTTGTGCTTATTGATTATTGAATATTTTATTTTTTCTTTTCATATTCTCTCCTCATATTTTCTTTATTTTGTTTTATTTGATTTTTGAGACAGGATTTCACTCTGTCACTCAGGCTGATATGCCATGGCATAATCACAGCTCACCACAGCCCCAAATTCCTGAGTTCAAGTGACCTTTCTGCCTCTGCCTCCCAAGTAGCTGGGACTACAAGCATATGCCACCATGCCTGGCTAATTTTTCCATTTTTTGTAGAGACCAGGTCTTATTCTGTTGCCCAGGCTGGTCTTAAACTCCTAACCTCAAGTGATCCTCCCACCTTAGCTTCCCGAATTGCTGGGGTTACAGGCATAAACCACAACACCTGGCTTTATCCTCATATTTTATTAAGTTGTTAAGCTTTGCCTTATTGATAGTTTAGAGTTTTTAAATATTCTTGTGCAATTCCTTTATCAGATATAGTAATATTTTCTCTCATTCTATGATTTTCCTTTTTGTTTTTTTAATGTTGCCTTTTGAAAAGTAAGCTTTTAATTTTGATAAATCTATATTTATCCACATAACTATGACTACATACATATTAGAATAGCTAACATTAAAAAGATTAACCATAGCAAGTGCTGGTGAGAAGTGGAGAAACTAGAACTCGCATACATTGTTGGAAACAACATAAAATGGTATGACCAGATTGGGAAACAATTTTTTAGTTTTTTTAAGAAGTTAAACATAAGCCTAATATGATCTAACCATTCCATCTTGATATGTATTCAAAAGGAAAGAAAACAAATGTCCACTGAAAGACTTACGCAGAAATATTATAAAAGCATTATTTGTAATAGCAAAAAACTAAAAACCTCACAAAAGTCCACTAGCAGGTGAACAGATAAACACATTATGTCTTATCAATTCAATGAAATAATCAGCAATAAAAAGGAATGAATTATGGATACATGTAACAACCTGGATTCAATCTCAAAATAATTATGATGAGTAAATGAAGTTAACCCAAAATGAAAGTTTGTACTGTATGATCTTATTTACATGCAACTCTACTCCCTAATGACAGAAAGTAGATTAACAATTGCCTGGGAATGGAAGGGAAGGGCAGGAAGGAGACATCACATGGAACATGAGAATACTTCTGGAGTGATAGGTATGCTCTCTATCTTAACTGTGGAGATGTTTCATGGGTACTGGCATATGTTTAAATGTATCAAATAAAACCTCTGAAATATGTGCAATTTGTTAAATGCCAATCATCAGAGCCAGAACTAGGGTGAGGCAAGAGGTCCAAAATTCAATGAAGTCTTCCGATCACTATAGTAAACACCTCCTTAGATTTTAAATTTATGCCCTAGGAGCCTTTCTTATTTCCTCCTACATGACACTGTCAGCTGCACCTCAATAAAAATCTCCACAAAAACTGGAAGAAATCCAAAGGCCCACCAACAGATTAATGGATAAGCAAAATGTGGTATATTCATATAATGGAAGACTACTCAGTTATAAAAGGGATGAACTACTACATGCACCAACATGGATAAATCTCAAAGTCTTATCCTTAGTGAAAGAAGCCATACATAAAAGAGCACATAGTGCATGTAGATTCTAGAAAGATGTATATAATGCGTAATGTGATTCTAGAAAAACATAAAATGATTTATAGTGACAAAAAGCAAATCATTAGTGATTGTCTGGGGCCCCAGGTAGATAGAAAGATGCATTACAAAAACCACTGGAACATGTACTGTATCTTGACTATGGTATGGAGTTTTGGCATTAGGCATCTACCAAAACCTATCCATTTGTATACCTCAAGTAGATAACTTATTTTATTTCATTTTATTTTATTTTATTTTAATTTTTTGAGTTGGAGTCTCACTCTGTCACCCAGGCTGGAGTGCAGTGACACAGTCACAGTCACCTCAGCATCAACCGGCTGAGCTCCAACGATCCTTCCGTCTCAGTTTTCCAAGTAGCCAGAACTACAGGCACGTGCTACAACGTCTGGCTAATTTTTTTTATTTATTGTAGAGATGAGGTCTCGCCAAGTTGCCCTGGCTTGTCTTGAACCCGCGGACTCAGGCAATCGCCAAACCTCGGCCTCCCAAAGTGCTGGAATTACAGGCTGAGCCACCAAACCCAGCTGATAATTTATTTTATAAAAGTTATGCCATAATAAAGTTGACAACTAAATACAATAATATAATTTACAAGTTTCACAAAATAAAGAAGGAAATTATATAATGGTCTGAGTAAATGCCCTTCCCACAAAAATGTATAAAATTTAGCACCTATATACAAGGTCAGTGTAAAAAATTAATTGTCTTTCTGTATGTCAAGAAAAACAATTGGAAAATGAAATTCACAGAAGCAAAATCATGTTCAGAACCATCAAATCACATAAAATAAACATAAATAATTATAGTGGAATATATGTAAGACCTCTATATTCAAAACTAGACATATGGTTGAGAAAATTCAATGAAGATTAAATAAGTTAATATGTTCATTTTGAAAGAGAAACAGAATTTGGAAAGACATACCACTAAGTTTCAGTACTTGCTGCAACACTCCAGTTATCAAAACTGTGGTATTGGCACAAACATAACAAGACCAAATAAACAGAATAGCACCCAAAAGTATTCTCCCATGATTGGTAGCATAATTTTCAGCAAAGACACTAAAATAATTTAACTAGAAAAGCAAATCTTTTCAATAAATGACACTCCAGGGTGTGAATATTCATATGAAAACAAGAACTTTGACCACTTCCTCATACTATACAAATATTAATTTAAGAGATGTCATAGATCCAAGTGTGGAAGCTGAAATTATGAAGCTTCTAAAATAATACACAAGATTATCTTTACAACCTTCAGGTAAGCAAAGATTTCTTATACAATACTCTAAACTTGCCAGGCTCGGTGGCTTAGCCTGTAATCCCACAACTTGGAAGGCTGAGGTGAGTGGACTGCCTGAGCCCGCGGGTTCAAGACCCGCCTGGGCAGCTTGGTGAGACCTCATAGCGCGGACCTGTAGTTCCAGCTACATGGAAGGCTGAGGCAGAAGGATCGCCGGAGCCCAGCAGGTTGAGGCTGCGGTGGCCAGGAGCGGCCACTGCACTCCAGTCTGAGCGACAGAGTGAGACTCCAACTCAAAAAAAAAAAAGACTCTAAACTCACTGATCTTAAATCATCTATATGAACTTCCATGGGTTTTGCTCCTATAATCATGCCTATATTTGTGGGATCCTCTGTCCATAGGAATTCAAAGGTTAAAACTGAATCTTCAGTCTTACTTAAAGCAGATATGACACAAGTTGAAAGATGTCTAAGTCAGCACAAAGTTGATCTTAACTTTGGAGCATTGTGAGACTTCTAAAAAAAAGTACCTCTGCAGTGAATCTTATTTGACAGCTTCACCTGCAGAGTAAATCTCTGGAAACCTAGAGAGGGAGTAATCCTTTGTCAGGGAACTGAGCTGTGGTTGAAACCAAGAAAGTACCAAGAAAGGTTGAAAATCCCACTCACTGTGTGGTTTATACTCTGGGGATCTAACCAATGGAAGAGGGTCTTACAGTGGACAGAGTGCCACCAGGGTCTATGAGAAGTTACATGGATGTCCTTTAATATCCAAGGTGAGTTTTCCCTGAGAGGCCAGCAGAAGGACAGAAAACTGTCCCATTCCCTCCAAGTCCCAAGCAACTGGTCAACTTTATCTAGGAAGGGGTTTTCTAGTAAGGTGTTTATTAAAAGTCTGTGGTCTCGTTTTTCCAGGGCAAGTTGTGGTACCAAGGCAGATTCTTGCTGTTTTTATAGTCCTTGAGTTTATAAGTGCAGCTTTCATTTCCCTGTGAGCACTCCCCAGCCCTAGAACCTGGTAGACAGTAGGAATAATCTCAGCACCGGTTCCCATGGAGGCCTGAGACCATCTCAGAATCCTTCTCCCAACACCCTCATGAGCAGAGAGGGTGCATTTGCTGTTTACCTCCAAGTCCTGCACTGGGTCAGCTCTGCTCTGGGTTTGGGATTACTTCTTCCTCCTTCTCCCTCTTTCTCCTGTCTCCTATGGCCTTTCTTTGGCTAAATAGGTAAACCAAACATTTAGCTTACACTGGATAAATGGGACAGTTTCCGGTATTCTACAGTGTCTGTGGCTAGCAGGAGTCCCCCTTGCTGACTTTTTGTTTTGTTTTGTTTTTTGGTGACATGATCACGGCTCATTGCAGCCTCAAACTCCTGGATTCAAGTAATGCTCCAGCCTCCACCTCCCAAAATGCTAGGTTTACAGGCATGAGCCATCGCGCCTGGTAGTATTCTTGAAAATGAATGTGAGCGTTAAAACAAATCCTATATCCTTATTTACAGTTGTCCCTATTTGAAAATTTCTATTTCCTATGGAGACTAATTTTTCAGAACTCTAGGAATTTAAGATGTAGCATTAATTGTATTAAGTGACATGAATTATTCAACTCTCCCTCTAGAATTAGTTAAGCATGCAATGTAGCCTGACACAAGATGGGATTGATTGATTGATCTTTAATACAGATTTAGGCTGCTGTGAAATTCCTCCAAGACTTCTGTCTCAGAAAGCTCATTAATAGAGATTTAAATAATCAGACTTAGTCCCCACTGACTTTTTGGCATGTTTCACTCATCTCTGTAAGTTAATGTCAAGACACCTTAGAGAAATCCTCAGGGTACTTGGAGTGGAAGCAATAGCTATGGTGGGATAGTGACATGCTCAAGGATTGCTTCCCTTTCTTTGCCAGGAAGATTTCCGGAAGCAGCTATGAAAAATAGCACCCAGCAACACTTTACAAGGTATGGACCCCAAAATAACAGAATTTTTTAAATAAAAAACTGTGTATCCTTACATGTTTAAACTTCAGTTACCCTCAAAGTACTCTCCGTTTGATAGAATTCACTTATGGAAACACTTTTTCCACTGCTCAAAACAGTTTTTGAACTCATCAATGTCGATGCCTTTTAATGCTTCTGCCATTTTTTGGGTTCATCTCTCCCACATCAGCAACACATTTCCCTTTGAGGATTTTTTTCATCCAAGAAAACAAACAAAAAAGTCACTGGGGGTGAGATTGGGTGAATAGGGAGAGTGAGACACAGGAGTCATGCTGTTTTTGGTTAAAAACTGCTGAACAGTCAGCATGGTATGGTCAGGTATGTTCATAAACCACCCATTGTGAAATGGGAAAATGTGCTGAAATTATCCCCAAAAAAAAAATTCACTAACGCCGAATGCAGCCTCTCACAACACTAGTGGGTATACTAATGCCAATGGATTCCTAAAACACTTACCTAGCAAGGGACGCCTGTACTACAAGGGGCCAGCCCACCAAAAAGATAATTCTGGGATTTTGGGGGGATTCCCCATTGTATCTAGAGTGTCCAGCATGCACCCTGGAGTCAGCGCCTGGTCACACAATGAAATAGCTCAGTCAGGAGCCTGTGATCAAGGCCACAGCAGGGCATGCTCAGGGGTCCTTGGGGTGCTTGGTGGGCAAGACATCAGCATAAACTTCCTGGGCGGTGACAGCTTAGCTAAGTAGGAATCTGTCAAGAGAGTACTTAGTCCACATGTGATTGGTGCTGCATCATCACCCAGGACCAAGACACTGAAGGCATGATTTGAAATCTATGAGGGTTAGTAGCAATTATAGAATTTGCTGGTTGTTTGGCCAGTCTACTCAAATATCTGTTCAAACACATGCAGCCGATTAAATACAAGCTCCCAAGTAAACACTAAGGTCACATATTATCATGACTACAAAGTGATGTAGAAGAACGCAGGAACTCAAGTATAGAGGGTCCGATTGATTCAGTGTGAAGTCCTGGAGGAGGAGGTTAGGGAGATCTTCCTTCTCCAGTTCAGATTCACCAGGCCCCTGAGGAGAGCTCTCTGTCTGTCACCACCCTGTGGGAGCTGTAGGAACATACTAATTCCAGAATCCTTGTCTCCACTTTGCAAATAAGGTAGCTAAGGCCAAAAGGACATCACTGTCCAAGGTCATGAAACTCAGAAGAGGCCAAACTAAAATGTACTTCCACTCTTGCTGGTCCATTTCTCTGCCCCAGCTTGTCTCTGGCCACCCCACACTGGCCTTATATTCCAGCTCCAAGCTTCCTCGTGAAGCATCTTCATTGCCATAAGGTGACCTTCAGGTAACTTTGAGAACCCATCACCCTATTCAAGTAATTGCCTGAACTAAACTCCTCTCAAATACATATGGCCATGGGAAGCTTTTAGCTGACTGATTTTCTCCTTCTCTTGTCTACCAGGTAAGCTGAGGTGGAGAAAATGATGGCCTTTTTGAGTCTCACTTTCCCCAACTGTCAAATGAGAATACTGACACCTCCGTTCCAAAGTTGCCATGAAGATCAAGTGGGTTTATAGATACTGGGACGCATTGCAAATGCAAGGGAGCTGAATGAGGAATTCCTCAGGGACCACACAATATGTGAACTCTCTTAGGGGGCTTTAATACCCCCATCCTCTATCACTATCACTCTTGCAGTAGCAGCGAAAGCCCCTTTGCAGTCTATATGTAGAGTCTGCAAGGGGCATTTGTTATTTGTATAACTCAAACAACAGCCAACCTGTGGACAAAAGAAATCAACCCATTTTCTGCTTAAGTTCAAGATGCTACTGCCTCCAGGGCCTAGAATAGGTGGGTTACCCCCACACTCCCAGAAGGCAAGAGAAGGAGTTAGAATGAAGTTGGCCATTAGCCACACACCTAATACATACCAACTGGGCAGTGGCTCAGAGGCAAAACTTGAATTATCTTTAAGCCTCACATGATTTTCTCTAACTCCTCCCTGATCTTAAATCCCCATCTTCATGATATTGGAATGAAAATAGTAAAATATCTTCAGGAACTGCCCAGAAGAAGAAGAAATGGCCTCTACAGCTCCATGTGGCTCACAGATTCCAAACACACTGCCTGGCCTTCAAAGTCCACACAGTCTGGTCCTCCGTTATGTCTTCATCTATTAAATTCTCCTGCTCACCTGCCTCTGGTCACCCTGAATACATTTGTGTTTGTCAAATCCTCTACAGCCTCCATATTTTTGCTTACTGTGTCACTTTAGCTATGAAGACTTTTCTCCTCTTCTTGTATTCTGAAGCCTTTTTATCAGGGCTCCAGTTAAATACTGTTCCTTCTATGGAATGTCTATATCTTCAACTGTGTCTCCTTTTGCTGTTGTGTGGACAGTGCTTTTCACCACTTTCTGCTTCCAGTTCTTTTTGTACCCTTGTCATAGTAATGAATGGGAGGATTAGTATACATACAGTCCAGATCCTACCACAGAAGGAAGGGTCCTGGGAGCTGACAGTGTGTACTTTGTAACTGCTTAGATGATTTGTCTTGAATGAACAAAACTATTCAACAGAAGATCTTAGTAATAAACCAAAACTCATTCCCCTTTGAATTAAAAATGATATGGTTAAAAAACTGATATATAAAACAAACAACTGAAATTTGGGATAAAAGAAGACATACTGGCTATGGGGACAATAGAATGTGAGGAATAACATGTCACTGAATTCCTGGGGTTCTTTTTGTGTCAAATGTCTTGTGCTTGGTTGGGAAGAAGCCAACCAAGCACAAGACAAAAAAACTCTCCAAAAAAAATCTACTCTCTCTAGCTAAAGGATAAGGAAAAGGACAGCCTAGCAAGGCAGAAACTTATATACAATAGCCACCCTACTGCATCCAAACACCACAGAAAACACTGTGGCCACCACCATTCATGCCACCAAGAGCCAGTGGGGACCACAGACTTCCACTCCCACAAAGCTGGAATGAGGCATCCTTACTTCCCTATAGGGATGGTATCAAAGGGAACTGTGACTTTCATCTTCATGCTGCAGTAGTGAAGGTCCCTCCCCACCCTGATGAGGTTGTCAGAGGAGGTCATCACCCAATGGTAACGGGGCCCTGACTCGCAGTGTTTGTGGGGGCCATATGGAAAGGGCTAAAGAGGTGCCCCTCCATCTTCATCTAGGCTGTCAGCAGAGGCCACATGGAGAACTGGGTTCCTACCCCACCGGCAGTAGTGAGAAGGCCCTGCACCTCCAAATGCCAGCCAATGAAGAACAGTCTGGAACCTGGACTTGCACCCTCAGCTGCCAGAAGAGAAGCACTGACCACTTCCCTGACCAGTGTGGCATCAAAGAAGATGTGATAAATAGAATTAAGTAAGATCAAGAGTCTCATCATGCCTGTGATGTTCAGGATTCAACCTAAAATCACCAGTGTAATAAGAACCAGAAAATCTCAAGTGGAATGAAAGTAGACAATAAACAGATGCCAATATCAAGGCAACACAGCAACTGTTTGCTCTGTCATTATTGCTACTAGTCACCACTGCTATTACTACTACTATGCATGCCACTACTAAAATTACAACCATGACTCATTATTATTACTGCTATTGCTACATTAACTGCTATCACTAGCACTATTGCCATTCCTACTGTCACTCTTATTTCTACCTGTACTCCTATAGCTTCAATTTGTACCATAACTGTCATATTTTATCACTGCTACTACTATTATCACTACCATTACCAGTACGATTAAAGCCACAGTGACTCTTGCTACTACTAATACTCTCAATGCTACCATTGCTTCTACAATTGACATTATTGCTATTATTACTATTTTCACCTTTACTGCAATTATTGCTTCTACCAACACTATTTTTTTTTTAGTTGGAGTCTCATTCTGTCAGTCAGGCTGGAGTGCAGAGTCACACTCACGACCACCACAGCCTCGACATGCCAGGCTCAGGCAATCCTTCCACCTCAGCCTTCCAAGTAGCTGGAACTCCAGGCACGTGCCACTACGCCCAGATAATTTTTTGATTTATTGTAGAGATGAGGTCTCACCAAGTTGCCCAGGCTGGTCTCTAACACATGGGCTCAGGCAATTCTCTCATCTCGGTCTCCCAGAAGTACTGAGATTATAGGTGTGAGCTACCGCGCCCAGCCCCTAACACTATTATGATGATTTTTACTAGTAGTATTGTAAGGAATTGAATGATTTATTTTCAAAATGAACCCTGAACCATATTTAAATGCCTTTGCTGAGTCACTTCCTGCTTCTTTGTTCTCTTTTTCACAGGCTTTAACTTTGGCAAGCTTTTATATTCAAATTTTGAAGGGAACCAACCAAAATGAAATCCTGTAAACCAATCAGTAAATAGAACATGTAAATGAAGGAATTTTATGATAGCCCTATAAACCAATCAGCAAATAGGACATGCAAATGAATGAATTACATGACCCAATCGATGTGTGTCATGTAGGCAACGTCCAGGAAAGTGTTGTAATCTCTGTGAAGCTCAGCCTATGGGAGAATAGGGGAGGGACTTGCGTTCTAGGTTGCAAATATGCTAACTGTACCAGCTCTGCTGTGCCTGCCCACCAGACACTTAATCTTGCAAGACCATCATTAAAGTCTCACTTCTGCTGCACTCTACGTCTTCATGTCCATCCTTTGATTTTGGACAGGTGAGTTCAAGTCTCACAGTATCAACACATATTTTCTTTTGTAGAACATTTTTTAAATCACATAAAGTTTGTTATTGCAAATTGAATGAAGTAAGAGCTAAGAAAAAAAAAAGAACTTATGTGACACAGTAGGAGAAACTAGAGAAAATAGTACTAAGGCTCATAAAAACCACCAATCCCACTTTCTATGGGTTTTTTTTCCCTTCCTCTCTCTAACCCTAAACTAACATTAGAGACTCATTTATCTCCAACAGATAGAAGTGGATTTATAAGAAACTGACAGTTTAAGCTCCAGGGCCTCCAATTGCACAAGCACCTCTGGTTGCTGCATGTATAAAGTTCCTAGGTAAGGAAGAGAAGACAGGTTGTGTTAAGGCAACATTTCTTTTCTTTTTTTTCTTTTTTTTTGAGTTGGAGTCTCACTCCATCGCCCAGACTGGAGTGCAGTGGCACGCTTATGAGCACCCCAGCATCGACCTGCTGGGATTCCAGTGATCCTTTGGCCTCAGCCTTCCAAGTAGCTGGAACTACAGGTATGTGCTACCACACCTGGCTAATTTTTTTTAATTGTAGAGACAAAGGCAACATTTATAAATAAATATTTCTGGTTAAACTGGCTTAGGATATCTCAAAAGAAAGACATTGAATCTCCAAGTCTCCAGCAATTTGTTGTGATTTATTTTCTTATTTAAGTAAACATTCCCTTTTCTATCTAAAAAAAAGCAAATAATTATTATAAAAATATTTCAACAAGCAATAACATATGTACTTGAAACAAATGAAAACACAGAAAATTTTTTAAAAGAATAGAAAATTTAAAGAACTAAAAGGAAATTTAAAACTGAAAAATTCAGTAACCAAAAAGAAAATCTTTCAGAAATTAAAGAGAAAAGAAGACATTTGCAGGTGAAAGAAAAGTAAGAGAACTTTTCACAAGGAGGCCTACTCTGAAAGAATGACTAAAGGAAGTTTTCTAAACAAAAAGAGAATGAGAAAAAAAATAATTTTGGAAAGTGAGGTAAACAGAAAGAACAAAAATGCTGATAATTATATTTTTCTTCTGTTCTTGAGTGTTCTAAATTGAAATAAAAATTATAAAATCATTTTAAATGTTTATCAGTTAGTATACAGGAAATATTTAAGACAATTATATATGAGGATGGTAAGGTGACTTAAAAAAAACATAATGTTTCTACACCTCACACAAAAATATATAAAATGGAATTCTAAAAATGTTCAAATAATGCACAGGGAGGCAGAAAAAAATAAAAATAAAAAAGAACAAACAAAAAATAAAATGACATACTTAAGCCTTAGCATGTTAATAATTATATTGACTATAAATGGCCTAATATACCAGTTTTTTAAACAACAGACATTGGCACACTAGAGAAAAATAATATCCACCCATATGCTGTTTACAAAAAATTTACTTCAAATACAATAGAGGTAGGTTTAAATAAAAAGTATAATGATATATTATGCCAAAATTAATCAAAAGAAAGCTAGAAGTGGCTATTTTAATATCAAGATAGATTGCAGAGCAAATAAAATTACCAGGAATAGAGAGAGACATTATGTAACAAAAATGGTTCAATTTTTCAAGATGACATAACAATCCAAAATGTGTATACACAGAACAACATGACAGCAAAATACATAATGCAAAAGCCAATAGAACTGAAAGGAGAAATAAACAAATCTACAATTATAACGGAAAATTTCTATACCCTTCTCTCAACAATTGACAGAATAACTAGACAGAGAGACGGGAAGGATATTGCATTAATCAAGGCTCTCCTCCAGAGAAACAAAACCAATAGAATGTGGAAAGAGAGAGAGAGAGAGATTGATTACAAGAAATTGGCTCAATCAGTTGTAGAGATTGGCAAGTCCAAATCTGTAGTGTGGGTTGGAAGCCTGGAGACAAAGGAGAGCCAGTGGTACAAAGTTCAAAAGCAGTCTTCTATAACATAAAATTCCCTCTTGCTTGGGGAGGGCAATCTTTTAGTTCTACTAAAGTGTTCAACTAATTAGATGAAGTCCACCCACATTAGGGAGGACAACCTGCTTTACTCAAAGTTCACAATTTCAATGCTAATTTCATCCAAACCACCCTCCAAGTTTACACATAAAATAAGTCATTGCATGCCCAGGCTCGGCGGCTCAGCCTGTAATCCCACGATTTGGGAGGCCAAGGTGAGTGGATTGTCTGAGTCCACGGGTTCGAGACCCACCTGGGCAACTTGGTGAGACCTCATCTCTACAATAAATCAAAAAATTAGCCAGGCGTGGTAGCGCGCGCCTGTGGTTCTGGCTACTTAGAAGGCTGAGCAGAAGGATTGCCAGAGCCCAGCAGGTCGAGGCTGCGGTGGCCGGGAGCGAGCCACTGCACTCCAGTCTGGGCGACAGAGTGAGACTTCAACTCAAAAAAAAAAAAAGTCATTGCAATTGAAGTGCTCAACTCCATCAACCAACAAGATCTAATTGATATTTCTAGAACACTCCACCCAACTACGGCAGAATACACATTTACCAAGGGGCCATAAACAACCCTCAACAAATAAAAATAGAATTAAAATTATACAAAGTATAGTCTCTAACCAGAGTGGAATCTAACTGGATAGTAGTAATATAATATAATAATAACAGAAAGATAGTAGGAAAATCTACTTTTAAGTTAAACACCCATCCATGGCTCAAAAAAGGAAACCTCAATTCTAAGTATTTGAAAATACTTAGAATTGAATTGAATTATTTGAGACACAGTTAAAACAATGTTGAAAGAGAAGTTTATAACACTAAATGATTACACTTAAAAGTCTCAAATATACAATCCACGCTCCCACTTCAAGAAACTAGGAACAAAAAAAGTAGGGAGAGGAAGAAAACCCAAAAAAAACACAATGAAGGAAATAATAAAAAAAAAAAACTAAGAGCAGGTATCAGTGAAACTAAGATCAGAAAGATCAGAAAAGCAATAGAAAAAAGTTAATGAAACAGAAAGACCAGTAAAGACAGACAAACCTCAACCAATACTGACAACAATGAAGAAACAGAGAAGACATGCTCAACCAATATTGAGAACGAAAAAGGAAATGTTACGACACATTCACCAAATATCAGAAGGAGAATAAAATAATACTTGAAAAAATCAACACACATAAATTTAACAACTTAGATGAAACAAATCAATCTTTTAATTGCACAAATTACCAAAACTACACAATATAAGTAATTTGAATAACCATGAACTATAAAGACCCCAAATTTACAACTTAAAAAACAATTTAAAAAGAAATCTACAGGCCTAGATTATTTCACTGCATAATTCTACTAAATATTTAACAAAAACTTTTCTACAAAATCTCTTCCAGAAAATGGAAGAGGAGAAAACACTTCCTAACTCGTTTTATGAGGCTAGTATTTTACTGATACCAAAACCAGATTAAAGTAGTGTCAAAACTGAAAACATCAACCAATATTCCTCATGAGCATAGATTCGAAAATTCTTTTTTAAATTATTATTATAAAGATGTGGGGTACAATTCAGGGTTAGGCTGATTATGCAGGTACCCTTGTTGATGAGGTGTGCCCCTCCATCCCCTAGCAGTTTCCCTCAACTGCCAATCCCACCTCCCCTCCCCTGGCAGTTTCCCACCACTGCCAATCCCTTTCATAGAGTATTATGATGATTGTTCAAGGTCCGCTTATGAGTGAGAACATATGGTACTCTGTTCTTTATTTTTGTGACAGATCACTGAGTATGATCGACTCTAAATCCATCCAAGTTGCTGTGAAGTCCATGTTTGTCCTTCTTTATGGTTGCATACTATTCCATTATGTATATGTACCACATTTTTTTTTATCCAGTCCAGCTTCAACGGGCAGCATGGTTGGTTCCATGTTTTTGCTATTGTGAATAGAGCTGCAACAAACATATGTGTGCAGGTATCTTTTTTGGAGAATAATTTAAGTTCCTCCAGGTATATTCCCAATAAGGAAATTGCTGGGTCATATGAAAGGTCAATTTCTTATTCTTTCAGAAATCGCCACACTGTCTTCCAAAGAGGTTGCCCTAGTTTGCATTCCCACCAGCAGTGTAGAAGCGTTCCTTTTTCTCTGCATTCTTGTCAGCATCTGTTGTTGTTTGTTTTATTAATGATGGCCGTTCTTACTGGGGTTAGGAGGTATCTCAATGTGGTTTTGATTTGCATTTCTCTGACAATGAGTGAGGCTGAGCACTTTTTCATGTATCTGTTGACTGCCTGTATATTTTCTTTTGAGATGTGTCTATTCATGTCTTTGCCCACTTTTTAATGGGGCTGTTTGTTTTTTTCCTTTCGGCGGATTTGAGTTCCTTGTAGATCCTAGATGTTAGGCCTTTGTCAGATATACAGTTGGCAAATATTTTTTCCCATTCTGCGGGCTGTCTCCCTGCTCTCTTTATGGTTTCTTTTGCTTTGCAGGAGCTCATAGTTTGATGAGGTCCCACTTGTCTATCTTATTTCTTCAGGTATGGGCACTTAGGGTTCTAATCAGGAATTGGTTGCCAGTTCCAATTTCCATAAGGGTGTCTCCTGCGTTTTCTAAGATTCTTATACTTTGGGGTTTTACATTTAGGTCTTTGATCCATTTTGTATATGGAGATAGGTAGGGGTCCTGTTTCAATCTTTGCATGTGACCAGCCAGTTTTCCCAGCACCATTTACTGAATAGGTTCTCTTCTCCACAGTGGTTGTTGTTGGAGGCTTTGTCAAAGGTGAGTTCATTGAGGAATTGAGGCTTTGCTTCTGGAATCTCTATCCTGTTCCACTGGTCTATATGACTGTTCTTGTACCAATACCAGGCTGTTTTGATTGCTGTAGCCTTATAGTGAAGTTTGAAGTCTGGAAGTGTGATACCTCCTGCTTTGCTTCTTTTACTAAGGATCGTCAAAAATTCTTAACAGATTATTAGCAAATAGAAACCGGCAATATATAAAAATTATTATATATCATGAACAAGTGAGGTTTATTCCAGGGATACAAGACTGATTCAGTATTTGAAATACAATCAATGTAATCCCCTATATTAATAGTCTAAAGAAGAAAAATAATGTAATAATATCAATAAATTCAAGAAAACATTTGACAAAATCCAACACGAATTTATGATTAACACTTTCAGAAAACTAGGAATTGAGAGAAAATTCCTCTGCTTGATAAAGAACATCTACAAAAAAAAAACCCTATTTGTAATATTTTACTTAATGGTGATAGACATAATATTTTTCTTCCTAACTGGAAACAAGGCAATAATATGTTCTCTTCACATTCTTATTTAACATAGTCAGGGAAGACTAGCCAGACAGGTAGGCAATAAAAGAAAGTTAAAAACTTGGAGAGAAAGAAATAAAATTGGTTTTACTTACAGATGTCATATGAGTTAATGTAGAAAACCAAAAGGAATATATTTTCAAAATTCTAGAACTAAGAAGAGAGTTCACTAATGCCTCAGGATACAATATCCACATTCAAAAATTAAATGTATTTTTATATACTAGCTAGTAACATGTTTTAATCAAAAAGAAATTTCAATATCATTTGCAATCATTTAAAAAATGAAATACTAAGGAATAATTCCAATAAAGCATTTACAGGACTTGTATGCCAAAAACTTCAGCATGCTGATGAAAGAAATCAAAGATCTCAATGAATTGCAAGATATTGTGTTCATAGCTTGGAAGACTCAATATAGCAGACTTTAATTCTTCTTGAATTGATACATAGGTTTAACACAATTCTATCAAAATCTCAGTAAGAAATTTTGTTTGTATTGGCCAACTTATTCTAAAACTTACATGTGAAGGCGAAGAAACTAGAATAGCTAAGACATATTTTTAAAAATTATTTGCAAAGCAAGTATAATGTGAATTACTCTGCCAGATGCTAAGATATATTATATAGCTGCATTAATCAAGACAGTGTGTTATTTCAGCAGCATAGACATGTAGATCAGTGGACAGAATAAAGAACCCAGAAATACTCTAAATAAGCTAAATGTTTTAAAGGAGTAAGCAATTCACTGAAGGAAAAATAGGCTTTTCAACAAATGGTGCTGGAACATTTTGATAGCCATGGACAAAATTTTAAAAAGACAATCACCTTGATGCAAACCTTACACTTTTTATAAAAATTAACTCAAATGGATCATAGATTTAAATATAAAATGTCAGAGGTTTCAACATGGCTGACTAGAGGCATCTGACATTTGCCTCCCCCACAAAGAAGAACCAAAATAGTGAGTAGATAATGACACTTTGAATAGATAATCCAAGAGAGAAGGCTGGAATTCAACAGAGAAGTGACAGGAAACACCTGAGGCAAGGAAGGAGAGAGAAATGAGGCAGCCTGCTTGGCTGCAATTAGTTGAGAGACAAGAGAGACTCCTCGATGTCAGGAAAAAATAAAAGAGAGACCCCCAAGGTCCACACTCCCACCACAGTCTTCTCCAATCCTAGCCTTGGGAGAGCACTCATGGGTCCTGAGACTAACAGAGAGAGCTGTCTGGCGACCTCATGATGACATGGCTCTAAAGAGGGATCTGTGCTGGGACCCCCATGCACCCTGAGTCCTAAGCAGCTACAACCACAGCACCATTTTGAGTCCAGCCTCCACTGTGGAGGAATGACCAGATGAGGCAAACGGCCAGATTGAGTAAATTAACTCAATTATTTTGAGGAGGGAAATCTCAGAATGAGATTACAAAAACTGTAAAAGCTAAACAGCCAGCTGAAAAAACGTTTGCTGCTGGTTCCATGACAAAGAGCAGTCAACTGTTGCTGTTAAAGATACAAAACCCCACAATAGACCAGCAGCTTTACAAACCTCTAGGTGGCCCAGGAGCGGCCTACAATCAAGGTAACAATCAAGGTAAGTCATCAATCAGTCAGAACCGCCTCATTTGCATGGTAGGACCCCAAGTGCATGATGGAAATCCTAACACTCATCTTAAACAAAAGAAGGCCAAACTCCACTGGGAAGAACCTCAGGCCACTGTATCTTTGCAGGCAGCAGATGCTGCTGTCCTGCCCATTGTGCCCTTCACAACGTATCTTCCCTTGAATCAATTTACCTTTCTTAATTCATAACTTTCTTGGTGGATACTTCAACCCCTGACTCCGACCATACCCTACCCAGCCTGCCCCACATGGCACTCACCAAACTATGTCTGGCTCTGGGGCCCAGTAGCCCCTAAATCTCCACTTCCCTGGAGCCCCACTCATGTTCCCCAACCACAGGGGCTTCCCACTGGTGGACATGGCCACCCAGATGAATGCACAGGCCACTAGCAGCAACCCTGTCATCTCCAGCAGGGACTCTGTTGCACATTTCACATGCTCTCTGGACAAATCCCTGCCTGCAGCTGCCACTGCTGCTGTCTGCTGGTACCAAGTACTGAAGTACACCCCATTGGCAGCGACCCTGCCACACCCACAGCAGAGCCACTATGCATTTACAAGAACCCAGAGAACAGGTCTCCTACCTGCAACTGCTGCCACTACTGGCCACTGCTGTGGGAACCAAAGCAGAAGCTACTGGTAGTAATTTCAGCAGTGGGGTTGGGGTGCATTTACACATGCCCAAAAAACAAGCTGCCTCACCCACAGACACCATCTGGGACAGAAGTACCTGCTCTCCAATCACCTGCCTATGGCTGCTGCCCCTGAAAGCAACTCCGCCCTGCCCAGGAGCATGACTGCATCACAGCCACTGCCCACCCCACCTGAGGATCCTGCAGATTACCACATTCCTGCCCATCACAATCAGCTCCCACATGCACCACCACCGGGGGCCTGAGAACAGGCCCACCCAACATGGATCCACCCCCTAAATGCCCAAGCATGCCATTTTCGGGGCCTGGGGACCACCCTGTCCCATCCACCCCCATTAGCACCTAACCCAGGGAACTAACCCACACAGCCTGTCACAACCACCACCAGCACTAGCATAGACCACTTGGACTACAGAGTTGTCCCGCCACTGCCACTGCCATCACCCACACCACACCTGACACCCAGGAGCTCAAGTGTTGTCCCACCTACCCATCCCACAGTCGCCACTGCCAACCCCCAAGAAAGATGCTTAGATGCCCAAGGATTGGCCTGCCTGGACCCACTAACACTAATGCCAGCTTATGCCACTGTAGGGCCCAAGGGTATGTACGCTGACCTAACACTGGCCCCACTGATGCTCAAGCAGTGGCCCACCTGGTGTCCCCATCCCCTGCAAAATTTCACCACAGCCTCAGGTATCAACTGCCACCTGAGCCACTAGGTAAATCACAGACCCCATTGATACTGTTGATAGGCAAAGAAATTATATGGAAACTACACAACACACACCCAGCATCAAAGCCAAAGTGCCCTACCCAAATAACACGATAAAAACATCTTCAGTAAAACATCCTTCCCTATGAAAGTAAGTCTGAAAACTTGGCAGAGGTGACCATTCCACGAGGTGCACAAATATCAATGCAAAGACATGAGAAACATGATAAAGCAAGGGAATATGATATCTCCAAAAGAATACAATAACTCTCCAGCAATAGATTCCAGGAAATGTATGAAACTGCAGAAAAAGAATTCAGATTAATGATATTAAAGCATAGGTGAGATACAGGAGAACACAGATAAACAGTACAAAGAAATCAGAAAAACAACTCAGGGCGGGCGCAGTGGCTCACGCCTACAATCCCAGCACTTTAGGAGACCAAGGTGAGAGAATTGCCTTAGCCCATGGGTTCGAGATCAGCCTGGACAAACTTGGCAAGACCTCATCTCTGCAATAAATCAAAAAATTAGTTGGGCATGGTGGTGTGTGCCTGTAGTTCCAGCTACTTGAAAGGCTGAAGCGGAAGGATTGCCTGAGCCAAGCAGGTTGAGTCTGTGGTGGCCAGGAGCGTGCCACTACCCTCCAGCCTGGGTAACAGAATGAGACTCCAAATCAAAAAAAGAAAGAAAGTAAAACAGGATATAAATGAGAAATTTACCAAAGAGATAGACAGCAATAAATAACCAAACAGAAATCCCAGAACTGAAGAATTCATTGAATTAAATTTTTTAAAATGCTGTTGAAAGCTTCAACAATAGATTAGATCAAGCAGAAGAAAGGATTTTTGAACTTGAAAACAGGTCTTTTTAAGTAAAATCACTCAGACAAAAAAAAATAAAGAAAAAAAGAACTAAAAAGAAAGAACAAAGTAAATGTGACATACAAGACACCATAAAGTGACCAAATATTCAATTTTTTGGTGTCCCAGAAGGTGAAGAGAAACCAAAGAGATAGAAAGCCTATTTAACGAATTAATAGCTGAAAACTTCTCACCTCTAGCAAGAGACTTAGACATCACAGACAGGAAGAGACAGTTCAAAAAGGTTTTCTCCTTGGCACATTGTAGTCAAACTATTAAAAGTCAAAGAAAGGGGAAATTCAAAAACAACATGAGAAAAATCACCTATACACTTATAAAAAAAACCCTCATCACACTAGTAGTGAATGAGCAGAAACCTTACAAGCCAAGAGAGAATAGTCGATATATTCAAAGTGCTGGGGAGAAAAAACTACAAGTAGAGGACACTATACCCAGCAAAGTTGCACTTCATAGATAAGGAAGAATTAAGTCTTTCCCAAAAGCAAAAGCTCAGGGAATTCATCACCACTAGGCTGGCCCTATAAGAAATGCTTAAGGGAGCCCTACACCTAAATACAAAAGAATGTTATCTACTAACATGAAATTCATGAATGTATAAAATCCAGGAGCAGAGCAAACACAAAAATAAGGAAGAGAAAAGACCCAAATGTTACCACTGAAGCAAACCACCAAACCACAGTGATAGACAATAAGAGAGAAAGAAACAAAGGATATACAAAACAACCTGAAATCAATTAATAAAAATGGCAAGAATAACTATTCACAAGAGCAAAAACATGGAACCAACTGTGCTGCCCATAGAAACTGGACTAGATTTTTTAAATGCGGTACATATACACAATGGAATATTATGCAGCCATAAAGAAGGACAAACATTAGCTGGGCATGGTCATGCATGCCTATAGTTTCAGCTACTTGGAAGGCTGAGGCGGAAGGATTGCCTAAGTCCAGCAGGTTGAGGCTATGGTGGTTGTGAGCAGCATGCCATTGCACTCCAGCCTGGGCGACAGAGTGAGACTCTGACTCAAAAATAAAAGGACAAACATATGGACTTCCTGGCAACTTGAATGGATTTAGAGTCTATAATACTCACAGAAAGAAAGAACAGAGTACCACATGTTCTCACTCATAAATGGACCCTGAACATTTACCATAGTACTATAAGAAAGGGATTGACAGCAATGGGATACTGCTGGCGGGGGGAGGGGGGGCGGGGGCTAGGGGGAAGCACACAGCATCAATAAGGGTACCTGATCTCAAGCCAGGCAAAGTGGGAACCAAAGGGAGACCCAAACATTACCTGTACAATGTCCACTTGTATACCTAATCCCGAATTGCACCACATATCTTTAAAATAAAATAAAAAATAAACTCTTCAGTCCATGCTGAAAAAAAAAAAGGCAAGAATAAGCCATCACATAGCAATAATAACCTTGAATGTAAACGGGTTAAACTTTCCACTTAAAAAATATAGACTGGCTGAATGGATTTGTTTTAAATGATCCAACTATGGGCTGCCTAAAATAAATACATCTCACCAGTAATAATACATATAGACTGAAAAGAAAGAGATGGAAAAAGATGTTTGTTTATCTTTTTAAAAAACTAACAATTCATGCCATCGATCCTTTGTATTTTTTTTTTACTCCCTATTTCATTCAGTTCTGATTTGATCTTTATTCTTTCTTTCCATCTACTAATTTGGAGTTTGGTTTGTTTTATGCTTTTCTTCTTCCAAGAGGTGCCTCATTATTTTGAAATCTTTATATTTTTTGATATAGACATTTATTACTATAAACATTTCTGTTAACACTGATTTTGCTGTATCTCAAAGTTTTTGGTAGGTTGTGCTTTGAACTTCATCTGTTTCAAGGAATTTTTGTTATTCCCTCCTTAATTTTTTCCTTGACCCATTCAGGAGCATGTTGTTTAATTTCCACATATTTTACACTTTTTAAAGTTCCTCTTTTGATTATTTCTGGTTTTACTCCATTGTGATCTGAGGAGATATCTGACATGAATTTGATTTTTTTAAATGTGTTGAGACTTTTTGTGTTCTAACATATGGTTTGTCCTAGAGAACTCCATGAGTTGATGAGAAGAATGTGTATTCTGAAATTTTTATTGTTTTTATTGATTTTATTTTATTTTATTTTATTTTTTATAATCAACATTTTTTATTATGATATTGTGGGGTGCAGTTAAGGGTTAGGTATACAAATATGCTTTGTTCAGGCACCCTTGTTGATAAAAGGTGTCTCCCTGTCCCCAGACAGATGTTTACTACCATTAATCCCATCTCCCTCCCCCCCCATAGTTTCCCACCACTATCAGTCATTTTCTTATGGTTTACGTTGGATGATCAAGGTCAACTATATGAGTGAGAACATGTGATACTCAGATCTATGTTACTGTGAGAGGTCACTCAGCATTATAGACTCTAGTTCCATCCAGATTGCTACAAAATTCATCATTTTCTTCTTTTTTTATCACTGCATAGTATTCCATCGTGTATATGTACCACATTTTTTAAATCCAGTCCTCTTTTGATGGACAGCATGGTTGACTCCAGGTTCTTGCTATTGTGAACAATGCTACAATAAACATTAGTGGGCAGGTCTCTTTTTGATAGAGTGATTTGAGTTCTTCAGGGTATATTCCCAGTAGAGGGATTGCAAGGTCATATGGGAGGTTGATATTCAGAGCTTTTAGGAATCGCCAAACTGCTTTCCAGAGATTGCACTAGTTTACACTCCCACCAACAGTGTGGAAGTGTTCCCTTTTCACCACAACCTCTCCAGCAACTGTTATTTTTTGAGTTATTGATAATTGCCATTCTGACTGGAGTTAGGTATCTCAGTGTGGTTTTGATTTGCATCTCCTTAATGATTAGTGAGGTTGAACATTTTTGCATGTGTCTGTTGGCTGCTCGGATGTCTTCCTTTGAGTAGTGTCTGTTCATATCTTTTGCCCATTTTATAATGGGGTTTGCTTTTTTCTTTTCAGCATATTTGAGTTCCTTGTAGATCCAAGATGCTAAGCCTTTGTCAGACCTGGAGTTGGCAAATACTTTTTCCCAGTCTGTAGGCTGTCTCTCTGCTCTCTTGATGAATTCTTTGGCTTTGCAGAAGCTTGTCAGTTTAATGAGGTCCCACTTGTCTATCTTATCTCTTATGGCCTGTGGGTTTCGGGTTTTATTCAGGAATTGGATGCCAGTTCCAATTTCCATGAGGATATGTCCTTCATTTTCTAAGATTCTTATGGTTTGAGGTTTTACATTTAGATCTCTAATCCATTTGGAGTTAATTTTTGTGTATGGGGATAGATAGGGGTCCTGTTTCAATCTTCTGCATGTGGTCAGCCAGTTTTCCCAGCACCATTTACTGAATAGGTTCTCCTCTCCCCAGTGG
>NW_007251268.1:66426-75604 GCF_000164805.1 Carlito syrichta
CCTGTGTTGTTTTTTCTAGGTCTGAGAAGAATGTTGCTGGTAATTTGATGGGTATTGCATTGAATCTGTAGATTGCCTTAGGCAAGATGTACACGTTCACAATGTTGATTCCTCCAACCCATGAGTATGGGATATTTCTCCAATTGCTTGTGTCATCTTTGATTTCTTTGAGCAGAGTTTTGTAGTTTTCATTGTAAAAACTCTGGTTAGGAAGATGCCAAGGTATTTCATTTTTTTGTGTGTGGCTATTGTAAATGGAATTGTGCTTTTTATTTGGGTTTCTGTTTGTTTATTATTGGTGTAAAGAAATGCGATTGTCTTTTGCACATTTATTTTGTATCCTGAGACTTTATCAAAGGCCTTTATCAGTGTGAGGAGGTTTTTGACAGATTATCTTGGGTTTTCAAGGTACACAATCATGTCATCCGCAAAGAGAGATAACCTGACTTCCTCTTTTCCTATTTGGATATCCCTGATTGCCTTCTCTTCTCGAATTGCTCTAGCCGGGACTTCCAATACTATATTGAACAGGAGGGGTGAGAGTGGGCATCCTTGTCTTGCTCCTGTTTTCAGGGGAAATGGTTCCAATTTTTGTCCATTTAGGAGTATGCTGGCTGTGGATTTCTCATAGATGGCTTTTACTATTTTGAGTTATGTTCCCCATATGTCTAGATGTTCGAGGGTTTTTATCAAGAAAGGGTCCTGAATTTTATCAAAAGCTTTTCTGCATCTAATGTTATAATCGTGGTTTTTGTTTTGACATCTATTGATGTATTTAATTACATTTATGGTTTTACGAATGTTGAATCAGCCTTGCATCCCAGGGATGAAGCCTACTTGGTCATGATAGATGATTTTTGAGATGTGTTGTTGAATCCGGTTTGCTAGGATCTTGTTGAGAATTTTAGCATCTATGTTTATCAAAGTTATTGGCCTGTAGTTCTCTTTCTTTGTTGGGTCTTTACCTGGCTTGGGTATCAATGTGATGTTAGCTTCCTAAAATGATTTGAGGAGAGTTTCCATCTTTCTCAATCGCCTGAAATACCTTCAGTAGGATTGGAATTAGCTCCTCCTTAAATGTCTTGTAGAATTTGGCTGGAAAGCCATCTGGTCCAGGCCTTTTTTTTTGTAGGTAGTTTGCTTATTACAAAGTCAATTTCCTTGATTGTTATTGGTCTATTTAGGGTCTCAATTTCTTCTTGTTTCAACCTAGGCAGGTTGTGTGATGACAGAAAGTCCTCCATTGAAAACCTTGAGGTTTTCAAGTTTGTTTCCATACAAGTGTACATAGTAGTCTCTAATGATCTTTTGTATTTCTTCAGGGTCAGATGTGACTTCATCTTTTGTGTTTCTGATTGTGCTTATTTGGGTTTTTTCTCTCTTTTTCTTGGTCAGTCTAGCTAGGGGACCATCGATCTTGTTTATCCTTTCGAAGAACCAACTTTTTGTTTCATTGATTTTTTGTATTATCTTTTCGTCCTCTGTGTCCTGGATTTGGGCTTTTATTTTGGTGGTCTGGATTCTTCTGCTGAAATTAGGGTTTTTGAGGTCTTGCTTTTCCAGCTTCCTTAGGTGACTTATTAGGCTGTTAATTTGTGATCCTTCCATTTTCTTCATGTGCGTTTGTAGGGATATAAATTCCCCTCTTACTAGAGCTTTCATGGCGTCCCAGAGATTTTGGTAAGCTGTTTCTTCATTTTCATTTGTTTCCAGGTATCTTTTGATCTCTGTTTTGATTTCATCATTGACCCAGAAGTTGTTTAGCATCATGCAGTTTAGTGTCCATGTCTTTGTGGGTTGTGGGGGGACCTTGTTGCTGTTAATGTTTATTTTTATTACACTGTGATCTGAGAAGGTGCAAGATAGAATTTCGGTCCTTTTAAATTTGCTTATGCTTGAATTATGGCCAATTATGTGGTCAATCTTAGAATACGTTCCATGCAATAATGAGTAGAATCTATTTTGTGATCTTTTGATGGAGTGTTCTATAGTTATCAATTAAGCCCATTTGGTCAAGAGTCACATTGAGGTTCCGGATCTCATTGCTGATTTTTTTGTCCTGATGATCTGTCTAGGGTTGTGAGTGGAGTATTAAAGTCCCCAGTAATGATTGTGTTAGAGTCAATATCTTTCTTTAGTTTTCCTAGAAATTGCTTTATGAAAGTTGGCGCACCTATGTTGGGTGCATATATGTTTAGGATAGATATTTCTTGTTGATGGAGTGAAACTTATCATTATATAGTGGCCCTCTGTATCTTTTTTAATTTTTGATAGCTTATATTGTATTTTGTCTGAAATTAGGATCGCGACTCCTCCTTTATTTTGTGTTCCATTCACCTGAAAATTTGTTTCCCATCCTCTTACTTTGAGTCTGTACATGTCCTTTCTAGTGAGATGGGTCTCTTGAAGGCAGTATATTGTTGCCTGGTGATATTTATCCATTTTGTCATTCTATGTCTTTTCAGTGGTGCATTTAGTCCATTCACATTCAGGCTAATTATTGAAATGTGAGAGTTCATCCTATCATAGAGTTCTTATAGAGTTGTTGTTCTTCCATTTGGTTTTTTGTCTTTCTTTTGATTTGGGGGTTGGTTCATGTGTATTTTATTCTTTTTCCTGTACTCTTGTGAAGAACATTGCTCTTTTTTCCTTTTCTTCTGTGTTTAGTACTTTCTTAAGTGTTTCATGTAGAGGTAGTTTGATTGCAGCATAAGTTCTTAGGGATTGGATATCTGGGAAAGACCTTAACTCTCCCTTGCTGATGACACTTATCTTGGCTGGGTAGGTTATTCTTGGTTGAAATTGTTTATCTTTTAGGACTTTGAAGATAGGGCTCCAAGCTCTCCTAACCTGCAGGGTTTTTGTAGATAAATCTGTTGCTATTCTAATTGGTCTTCCATGGTAGGTGATCTGGCCTTTTTCTCTTGCTGCCTTTAGGATTTTTTCTTTTATGCCTACTTTGTTTAGGTGAATTATTATGTGTCTAAGAGTTGGTCTTCTCATTTGTTGTCTTGCAGGGATTCTCTGAATCTCTTGTGTTTGGATTTTTGCATCACTCATTAGATAAGGGAAGTTTTCTTGAATGATCTCATGGAAAGTTTGTTCCAGTATGGTCTCTGTCTCTCTTTCTGCCTCAGAAAGGCCAATTACTCTTCGGTTCAGTCTCTTAAAGTAATTGCTCATGTCTTGAAGGTTTTGTTCTGTCTTTTTGAGTTTGTTTTCTGTGTTTTTAAGAGTTTGGGTTAGTTCTATATTTTGGTCCTCAAGCTCTGAGATTCTTACTTCTGCTTGGGTAATTCTGCTTTCCATGCTTATCAGTTTGTTATTTATTTTATTCACAGTATTCTTTATTACTGTTATCTCAGATATCAGCTCCTTTCTAGTTTCTTCTTGTCTCTCCTCAATTCTTTTTAATCTCTCCATTAATGTCTTGATATCTAGGTTTGTAGTTTGGGACCAGTCATTCTGGGGGCTCTTCATTGTTTGAATTCTGAAGTGTTTTCTCAGTGTCTGCCCTCCCAGGGGTCTGAGAGAGACCCATATTCTTCTTTTGGTTTTTCTTCATTTGTGTAGATTTTTCTCTCTCTCCCCTTTTCCCTCCCCTTCTTTAATTCTGTTTTTCAGGGAAGGTGGGTTGCTTTTGTTTCACTTGTGTAATCTCCTTTTCTTCCTTATGAGGGTCTTCTGGCTTTGTTCACTTTTGAGGTTGGAGTGTGGGCTGCAGGCTGTACTTTTTGCAGTTTTGAGGTTTAATTGAGGGGGAAGCTGTGATTCAGAATCTATATGCTGATTCCAGCATCCAACAGGTGTATGGGCACACTGGAACCTATTTCCCACTGTCTTACAATCTGTCTGTGCAGCAGTATGTAGGTTTGGTCCCTGGATCAAAAGGAGGTGCAAAAGAGGAAAATAATGGAGGAAGAGGGGTCAATAGGAAGTTAGAAAGAGAGGAGAGTGAGAGGGAAAACAGACATACATACCAACTAACAGGTGAAAAAGCAACACAAGGCTGGAGAGAAGTGAAAAAACATGTGAGCAAAATTCCCTAAAGGATACTGGTAGCTACACAGAGACAGACCAATAAAATCATGAAACAGATAGTGTAAGTCAGAAAGTGAACAAAAGTAAGCCAAACAAACAGTCAAAATGATAAAATCAAAAGTCAAAATAAGAGATCAGACTAGCTCTGGAATCTTTCCTGAGTGTCTAAAGTCTCTTCAGCTCTGATCTCCAGCCTCTCCCCTTTGTTTTCCTTGCAGGCAGCTAGATTTACTGGCAGCTTAGGTCTGGGTTTTTTTTTAGCCTGCTGCCTGGGAGGTCTGTGATGTTGCCTTTGTCTGATCCAGCAGGGGAGGGGCTTTGTCTCGTGTTTAGCAAGTTACCTTAGGAACCGAGGTGGAAGCTGCTGATAGGTGGGTGGGACAATGCAAATCTCAGCCTGGAGAATGACCAAGGTGGCAGCTTCACTTTCGCAGATCTTTTCTCTCCGCTCGTCTGGGTCCCTGTGTTATCCACTGTGATGGACTATGCTGGAGTGGGAGGCACCGGGGATCAGCTGCACAGGTGGGCACTGGGTCTGGGGTGCCACCAGCAGGCTGGATTGGAGGAGGGGGTCAGGAGTTCCCTCCTCTGGAGCTGAGAGCCTCCAATCAGCACCTCCTTAAGATATGCTGTTCCCTTACACAAGCATGGGATCGTACTGAGTGCCTCAGCCAGGGTGGGCCCAGAGTTCCAGAGTTCCAAAGCTCCAAAGGGCAGGAGTCCCTCAGAGTACTTCAGCCAGAAATGGGACTGGTATTTCTGAGGGGCAGGCGCCCAGAGTCTCCCTGGGTGACCAGCAGCTTGGTGCTGGGTGCTGGGCGAGACGGTGTAGCCAGGGAGGGACCCAAGACCCAGGACTCCCACAGGGGCAGGAGTCACATATAGTGGAGCAGCAGCAGCCAGAGGCCTCAATATCCAGCCCTGCGTGGGACCAAAGGTCCCCGGGCCTCAGACCAGTGCGGATGGCGGTGGGCAGGGGAGTGGGGGAAGAAAAGTAAGAGTCTTTTTGGGAACTCACATTTGGAGAATCTCACAAATCCACCTTGCCATCGCCATCTTACCAGAACTCTATTCTGAAATTTTTAGATGAAATGTTCTATAAATATTTGTTAGGTCCATTTGGTGCAAAGGCAGTTTAAAACCAATATTTCTTTCTGAATTTTCTATCTAAATGATCTGTTCAAAGTTGACAGTGGGGTGACGAAGTGCCTGTTACTGTGCTGATGTCTATCTCTCCTTTTAGAGCTAATAATATTTGCTTTATATATCTGAGTAGTCCATTGTTGGGTGCATTTATGCTTAGAATTCCCTATAGTCTCTTGCTGAAATAATCCCTTCATCATCTCTTTGTACTGTTTTTGACTATTTTATCTGATATAAGTATAGCTACTTCTGCTCACTTTTGGTTTCCTTTTGCACTAATTAAAGAAATCAAAAAGGGCCTGGCTCAGTTGGTCAGCCTGTAATCCCAGCACTTTGGGAAGCCAAGATGAGTGGATTGCCTGAGTACGCGGTGGTTCAAGACCAGCCCAGACAACTTGGCGAGATCTCATCTCTACAATAAATTTAAAAATTTGCCGGGTTCGGTGGCTCAGCCTGTAATCCTGCGATTTGGGAGGCTGAGGTGAGTGGATTGCCTGAGACCGCAGGTTCGAGACCTGCCTGGGCAACTTGGCGAGACCTCGTCTCTACAATAAATCAAAAAAATCAGCCGGGCATGGTAACACATGCCTGTAATTCCGGCTACTCGGAAGGCTGAGGGAGAAGGATCACCAGAGCCCAGCAGGTCGAGGCTGTGGTGACCGGGAGTAGCCACTGCACTCCAGTCTGAGTGACAGAGTGAGACTCCAACTCAAAAAAAAAATTTTCCAGGTGTGATAGCACGTGTCTATAGTTCCAGCAACTTGGAAGGCTGAGGTGGAGGGAACACTGAAACCTAGCAAGTCGATGCTGGGGTGGCTGTGAGTGTGCCACTTCACTCCAGTCTGGGCAACAGAGTGAGACTCCAACTCAAAAAATAAATAAATAAATAAGAACTCCAAAAACTTTTTTAAAATCTCATGTTCATGGATTGCAAAAGTTAACATTGTCAAAACGGCCATACTACCCAAAACCATCTGCAGATTCTTCAGTTCCTATCAAAATACCAATGTCATTCTTCATAGAAATAGAAAAAAAAATCTAAAATTGTATGGAACCAAAATTTTAAAAAACCCAAATAGCCAAAACAGTTCTGAGAAATAAAAAAAAAAGCAGGAAGCATCACACCAACTGACTTCAAAATATATTACAGGGCTATGGTGACCAAAACAGCATGATTTTGGTATAAAAATAGATGTGTAGACTAATGAGACACAATAAAGATCCCAGAAATAAAAACTACATCTTTACAGCCAGTTGATTTTCAACAAAGTTGCCACGAACATACATTGGAGAAAGAACACACTCTTCAATAAATGGTGCTGGAAAAATTGGATATCCATATGCAGAAGAATGAAACTGGACCCTTATACTTCACCATATATGTCTACCCAAGATGAATTAAAGACTTAAATGTAAGACCCAACACAATAAAACTACTAGAAGAAGACAGGAGGAAACACTTCAAGACAAATTGGTCTAGGCAAAGATTTTATGGCTGAGACCTCAAAATCACAGATAACAAAAACTAAAATAGAAAAATGGGACTATATCAAATCAAAAGACTTCTGCACAACAAAGAAGACAATCAACAAAATGAAGAGGCCACCTGTTGAATGGGAAAAAATATATTTGCAAATTATTCATCTCACAAAGGAATAATATCCAGAGTATACAAGGATCTCAAACAACTCAAAGGTAAAAAAATAATAATAATCTCATTTAAAAATGGGCAAATATGTGAATAGACCTTTCTCAAAAGAAGGCATATAAATGGTCTACAGGTATACAAAAAAAAATGTTCAACATCACTAATTATCAGGGAAATGAAAATAAACATGAGATATCATCTTACCCTGGTTAGAATGACTGTTATTAAAAAAGACACTGGGTCAGGCACAGTGGCTAAAGCCTATAATCCCAGCACTTTGGGAGGCCGAGGCAAGAGAATTGCCTAAGTTCAGGGGTTTGACACCAGGCTGGGCAACTTGGTAAGAACTCATCTCTAAAATAAATAAATTTTAAAAATAAAAAGACATTGGTCAGTTTGGTGGCTCACACCTGTAATCCCAACTCTTTGGGAGGTTGAGACAAGAGAATTGTTTGAGTCCAGGAGTTTGAGACCAACCTAGGCAACATAGCAAGACTCCGTCTTTACAGAAAAATTAAAAGATTAGCCAGGCATAGTGGCACACCTGTAGTCGCAATTGCTCAGGAGGCTGAGGCAGAAGGATTTACCTGAGCTCAGGACATCAAGGTCGTGGTGAGCCGTGATTGTGCCAGTGTACTTCAGCCTCAGTAACAGAGTGAGATCCTGGCTCAAAAAATAATAATAAATAAGACAAATAACATACCAGCAAAGATTCAGAGAAAGAGATTGTTTATGCCTTGGGAATGTAAATTAAATGTACAGCCATTATGAAAAACAGTACAGAGATTTTCTCAAAAAAATAAAAATAGAACTACCATATGATCCAGCAATCCTACCACTAAGTATTTGCCCAAAAGGAAAAAAGCAAATGTATCAAAGGAATATCTGGAATCCTATGTTTATTAAAGCACTATTTACAGTAATAAACACAGGGAATCAACTTAAGTGTCCATCAATAGATGAATGGATAAAGCAAATATAATGGATAAAGAATTGGTATATATACACAATGAAATACTATTCAGCCATAATAAAGAATGAAATCCTGTTGCAGCAGCATGGATGGAACTGGAGGTCATTATGCTAAATTAAAGAAAGCATGCACAGAAAGACAAAGATCACATTTCTCACTTATATGTCGGAACTAAAAACATTCTCACGAAGGTAGAGAGTATAATCATAGATACCAGAGACTGGGAAAGACGTGTAGGGTCGGGGAGGGATGGGGAGATGATGAGAGGTTAGTTAATGGGTACAAACAGATAGAAGGAATAAGTTTTAATGTTCAATCTCAGAGTAGGGTGACTACAGTTAACAACAATGTATTGTGTATTTCAAAATAGCTAGAAGATAGAACTTGAAATGTTCCCAACACATAGAAACGATAAATACTTAAGGTAATGGATGCTCTAAATACTCTGATTTTATCGTTACACATTCTATGCATGTAACAAAATATCACATGTATCCCATAAATATATACAAATATTATATACCAAAAATAAATAAGATAAACTATGAAACTTTTATAAGAAATCATAGGAGAATACTATCAATAACTTGGTCTTGTGAAAAACTAGACATGACACCAAAAGCATGATCCATAAAAGAAAAAAGCAATCAATTTGACTTTATCAAAATAAAAAACTTTTGCTATGTATAAGATCCTAAAAATAAATAGTCAAATTGGAAAATAGAGCAAAAAACACAATGAGACATTTCACTGAAGTAGACATACAAATAGATAAGCACATGAAAGATGTTCAGTATCACTTGCCAATCCAGAGAAATACAAATTAAAACCACGATAAGGTATTATTACATACCTACCAGACGACTTAAAATAAAAAATAGTATCAATATCAAATGCTCATAAGGTTACAGAGAAACTAGGTCTCTCATATATTTCTGAAGAGAATGGAAAATGATACAGCCACTCTGGAAAATAGTTTGACAATTTCTTTTAAAACTAAACACATTATAAAACCCAGCAATTGCACTCCTGGGCATTTGTCTCAGAGAAATGAAAACTTATGTTCACACAGAAAAACTATGCATGAATGTTCATAGTACCTTTATTTGTAATAGCCAAAAACTGAAAACAACCAAAATGCCCTGGGTGAATGTCAATATGGGGGTGGTTTTAAAATGGTACATCCTAGCCGGGCTCGGTGGCTCAGCCTGTAATCCCGTGCTTTGGGAGGCTGAGGTGAGTGGATCGCCTGAACCCTAGGGTTCGAGACCCGCCTGGGCAACTTGGCGAGACCTCATCTCTACAATAAATCAAAAAATGAGCCGGGCATGGTAGCACTCACCTGTAGTTCCAGCTACTTGGAAGGCTGAGGC